>NC_134487.1:160737572-160745072 GCF_040206685.1 Ascaphus truei | reverse complement strand
AAAAAACCCTTTGGGAGTTCGCTGGCACATTTCTGTTTGAGGTTACCTAAAGTGACCTGGATAATCTTACTTGCCTATTGTATATCCAGAAATAAAATATTTTCAAAATTCAAAAACAAAGACACACGTCTGATTAGGACACAGTGTAAGAAGATCTGAACACGTGTAAACCTGTAGATTACAAATGTGAAATAATGTGATGGAAGTGAATAGGGGGGGGGGGGGAACAAAACAAATATTAATGTGAAAAATATACAACAAGAAAATAAATAAAGCGCAGATTAATTTGTGTTTTGCTGCTTTGATACACGTTAGCTAAACGAAGTCAATTTATTTTTCTTAGAATGTGAAAGTTATTAGGAGATTTATTTTTTGTCAAAACTTGTGTACCGCAGACCCTGCCTTTTTGGGATTCTTGGAATTCATGGGGTCTATTTTTTGGTGGGAGTGGTATGAAGGGTGAGGTTAGACTGATCCATGGTGTAATTCAACCATTTTCCAAAGGGTCAGCAAAAAACCCTGCCTTCTAAAACTCTCTAAAAACCCGTGCTAGGCCCTGTCCTCAAATAATCCGAAGCACCAGATGGCCACATATTTTCCAAACGTGCTGTTGCAATGTGTAGTCATAATATTTGTTTGCTTTGTTAAAAAGTTCCTAAACATGCCAATTTTGAAGTTGACCATACCAAGCAACAAACTATTTTGAACAACATTTGGGCTTCTAAAAATCTGATCGTTTTCTTTTTAGCAAAAGACTAAAGGGGGAAAATACCATGGTGAAATCGTTAATATTTTTAATACATGCTTACTTAAATGTAGTTTTCCTGACAAATAACCCCTTTGCATACATTATACGTTCTTATTTAGTTTCAAATAAAGCATGATTTGGGGGAGGAGGGGGGTCAGATTTTTGTGACGAGAGAAAAGGAAAGATAGAGTATCCTAGCAAAATGACCAAAGCGTTAGAATATAGCCTCTGATCCTAAGCGCCGTGTATATGGCGGCCCCTGTTGCAGTAATCAGAGACATGCAGAATACTGAGAGCTAACAGCAAAGCAGAAAGAAACTATCTGGCATTGCATCCGAAAGTTCTAGCTAAGCCAGTCAACATTATGTGTTTAAAATGTATACTGCAAATTATTTTATTATTTTTGTGCGTGTGTGTGTGTATATATATATATATGTATATATATATATATATATATATATATATATATATATATATATATATATATATATATATATACACACACACATATACACACACACACACACACATATACACACACACACACACACACACACACACACACACACACACACACACACACACACACACACACACACACACACACACACACACACACACACACATACACACATACACACACGCGCACACAGTGCATTAGTTACAGTACCTGGGACTTCAGTATCAGAGGATTCGCTGGCTGAATTCTCAATCGGATCTCTGGGCTCAGACGATCTTTGCAAATGGAAACTGGAAGCCATGTCGTGGGGAGGCGGGGGTCTTAAACTTTCAGGCAATCTTTCCAAATTCATACCTCCTTTAAAAGAATCCATGACAAACAGAACACTGCTCATGAAACGGGTATTCCACAAAATCCTACACAACCCAAATCAAATCCAGTTTCTTCCCTTCAAAGGGTGGTGGCCCATAAAATGTCGTTAAAAGGTCCCTTTTAAAAAAATAATCTTCTTCCTTTTAGGCAGTACAAGGGCAGCAGTTTTCCAACCAGAAATGCATTAGAGGGATTGTAGTCACCTATGCAGAAATGTGAGTTGCTAGTCGGGTAGTTTTTAGCTAAAGAGATTAAAGAGACTTGCCCTAGTTGAAATGCCTGTAGTTAGGCGAAACCCCTCCCACCTAAGGTTAAAACCTCCCTGTCTTGCTAATAAATTACTATGTGCAACTCTCAGCCCAGCCTATAGTCTAGCAAAGGACCTGCCTGCAAACTCCCCACAGATGCATGTAACTGGTCTCTGAGGCACCCTAGTCTACTGGCATCTCATTTATTCAAGAACAACTATCTCTTGCTGAACTTCCCACAATGTTCTTGGTTAAATTGTTTATATATATATATATATATATATATATATATATATAAGGAAAATGTAAATGTATTGCTATTTTCTGGCACGGCTACATTACAACGCTGTATTCTGCACAGAAAATATTTGGCATTTGCTTTGATCACGTTTAATACCCTATGTAAGGGTGTCCCTTGAACTTTGCAACTAAGGTGATTTATTTCTTCTTATATTCCTCCAAGACCATCTGAACAGAACACTTTGTCTTACTCCAAATATTGATAGACTCACACAAAACACTTAAGTAAATATATACCTTCATACCATTCAACAATTCATTGCAGCTGTGAATAGGTTTAGCTGCTTTTGTAACCCAATGATCTCTGCACTCAGAATGGAAGCTTTTGAAAAACATAGAGATATATATTCTTTTACATTTGTGATTACACATATCGTGGCATTTTTTATAGGTAGAAAAACACAGATACAAATATATTTTTAAACAGTTTCTGAAAATTTCTACATATTATAAAGAAATATGGTATTATCTTAGAAACTCACATCTAAGATAATACGCATATTTCTTTATAATATGTAGAAATGTTCAGAAACGTATTGTGTTCATATTTTTTATACGAAGGTATGTGAAAATGTATGTTATTAGAAAGCAATTGTTATCATTACTTATATTTTTAGGTGAACAGAAGTATGTGGTTTGATAAAGCTAAGATATTGGTAAACAGTAAAAAAAAAGTATCTGTTTTATATAATACTTAATGAAATGTTAAAATACACTCGGCAATTGAAACAAACAATTATATGTCATTATTACTACATTCAGGTGCTAGAGCAAAGCTATATAAACTTATATTCAAGAGGGCTCGGTGAGTTCATATTAAAAGGACACGTGTAAAATAAATAATTACAAATATTAGCTTATATTTAAAAGTGTCAGTTACATTTTTACAGAATTACATTTTTACACAATGAGATATTATTAATATGGTGAATAGGAACTCACTGGAAATCTAGAGATCTCTCTTTTAGGAGCTGTTTGGATGGGGGTATTTTGCTGATGTGTTACTATGCTGGAGTTGCTCTTCATTCAGGGTGTGGTGTTAGTTTAGTGAGAATAATAATTAGTTATACATTCAGTAAACAAAATGATCACCCTGACCTTTATCCTCAGGGAGCTTTTCATGAGTCGATCTGTTAAAAGGGACACCCAGGTGAATAATACACCAATTCTGCTAGTGTTTTGGATGGGGTAACTTATTGGTTTTATGTCATGCACCAGCAAAATAGATGTTTTACTATCTCATACAACAATGATAATCTAAAAAATAAATGCATATTGTTTTTTTTCCCCTTAAAAAAATATATGATAGAATGATGCATGTTCTTGAACCTACTGGCGAGCGACCCCCAAACTACGAGTCATATGTGTCAAAAGGGGTTCAACACCTTAGCACAATGTGTATCAAGGGAAAAATAATGCCATTGGAATCAATAGGATGTTCTTCTTTGATACATCTCGAGAAATATCCCCCCCCCCCCCCGATTTGCACCACTTTTGACTCGACACTGATGTCCCTATATGTTTTGTAAAACTAAAATGCTGAACTGGCAGAACTGGCGCTTCTTCTGCATATGGAATGCGTATGTCCAATATACAGAACACAAAGGATATCATTCGAGAAATATTTGTAAAAAGTTGAATATTGTTTTTAATATGTATTATATGTGGGAAAATAACAATGTTCTGCATACCCCCACTGTATAAGCTGTACGTTTGAAAAGAAAAACCTTCGGCATATTTTTACTTGACATTTCTTAAAAAAAAAAAAAAAAATTGTATATGCACAAAAAAGCAATGACCGTCTATTTGTTCAACATTTAGTGGTCACAATGTGAAAGCACAATCAATCAATTGCAGAATATCTCAAGTTTCCTTAACTTGTAACGTGCAATTAAATAGGACGACAGGAGTCGCTAGAAGTATATTTTTTCATAGATAAATGCGAAGTGACACTGGCATATCCATAGTGTATTTAATTACAGGTATTACAGTGAAGATTGAAAACAACTTTGTTGAGGTTTTTCATTTAACATCTACCTGTCACAGGGCAGAAAACATCCACGATGCTGTGAAGCCTGTTGCTATTATCACATTGTGTAAGACAACACGCAGCAGATAGGCTTATTCAATAGCAAAATGAACAAACAGGTATATGAATGAGGTCCTGCAGCCTGTGGACCATGCTTGATAAGAACAGGCGATAAGATATGTGTGTTTGCTCAGACACTGTCTGCTTTTCCATTCTCTGTAGACCTTGGAAGAAAAGTTTTGTTCCCCCCTTTTCTTTACATAGTCAAAATAAAACTCACATTATGCCCTTTAGATCTTTTACCATCTGCTTTGAATGAACAACTAATACTTGCTTAGATTCATTATTTGCTAGAGGCACATTATAAGTTAACTCACTCAGTGCTGGAGGACCTGTTTAGCTAGGGCTCTTGCAAAGATCCTTGCAGTGTGTTCCACCCAAAAACTGTCCTGATTAGCTAACTTAAGGTAATCTTAGTAAATACCTTGGTGTCTGGTAAGACCAGCTCCCTGGAGCTATATGAAATTTGTGAAACGTGGATGTAGTCCCAATTCAATTAGGCAAATCCCCTTAATGCTATGGGGAAAATCAGATATAGTGCAAATATAGATGGAATAAATCCCCGCGTATTTAAATCGCATCTGATAACACGGCAGGTGTACCATAGGTGAGAAAAAAACCCCAGATCAGATTTAGTTAACTGAGTGATCATCTCAAAATGGATGCAAATTGTATAAAGTAAGAAACAGAAAATTCCCTGTTGGTTTTAAATGAAGTCGCGATGCGTGTAAAGGGGTGTTTGGAATATATATGCGATGCCCACACCTGTGCTACTAGGTTCCCCTGTAGTGGAACACAATCTAATTCTCTTTCGTCAACAGTGTGTGTGCAACCATATGAATCTGTTGACTATATTTAATTAGAATATGGGAGCCCATCTGTATAGATAACATCTGTGGGACTGAACTCCTCAGTCCTTAACAAGTCAGCTTGGTCTCATCTGAGCTAAACCTGAACACAATATAATATGGAATAAGCCACATGCTCACTAGAGGGAGGAAAAGAGCTCTAGATTTGATGTATCCTTTCTTCATACAATCGTGACATTATTCCCTGTTTTTTTTCCCTGAGAACTACTAGCCTAACTAATTCTTCATGTCCGTATTTTCCTTCTATAAATCTAGTAAACATGAAGAAAATAACCTTTTAATTGTTAAACTTAAAAGTCCATGATATATATATAAATAAATATATGGGGTTTCTTCCCCCCACTTTTTTTTCAGTCGCTTCATAAACTTTCTTTTGGAAAAGTCAAACCAAGCGCTTTTTTTTCTTCTCTTTCTTTAGGTCGTTGTGTGAGAGGATATAAATATTATGTTTTAGTATGGGGATGGAAAAAAAAAAAAAGAAAAAATATAGTACTGAAAAATAGAATGAAAAATATAAAACATGGCTTGGGTTTCGTTTAAAAACGCCTAGAATTCCAAACCCCAAGATGTATAGGAGATTAAAGACATGCAATATATGGCATTGCAGTTGTAAAAAAATAAAATAGTATTAATACATGTGAGATTATTACTATATTTATGAGCCTGTGTTTTAATAATGCATGTTTTCCTAAGCAGCTTTAATTAAACAAGCAGTTGAAAGTGATGTTTGAACACATAGCAAATTAAAAATGTTCATTTTAGTTTTTGGTTTATTCCAACTATAGCTACTAAAATGGTACATGCACGAATAGATCCGTTTCCGTTAAACATGTACTTGATGTTACAAGGCGTACAACACTTTCTTGTTGCGTTTGCTAATGCTGTGCTATCTTTACTGTTGATGTTTCAGATTACTCAATGTGCAACATTTATTACCGTTTTCTGTAGTACAACAACCCATAAGAAGTCATATAAACTAGTTTAGAAACGTTCCCTCATTAGGAAATCAATGGGCTAACCTCCAAGCACCTTCTTCTTAATTAGTTTCATCTTTTAAATCTGTGGTCTGCATTACATTCATATTGAATAATACACTAAAGAGTTGAATCAACCTATTTTCTAAAATAAAAAACAATATGTATTTGAACCCTGAGGAAGTTTTTAAGTTAATTACGTTAAAATAAAGGGCTAGCTTCTTGCAACCGTTTCTTAACGAATCTGTATATTTTTTGTTAGTCTCAGTCCACAATATTATAAAAAGAGTCTTAAAAAAAAAATCTAAATGAGTTTTCATCATAGCGGATTTTTTTGGGGGATCAATTTGGTTCTAAAAATATTGCTTTACAACGAATTATGACAGATAATAGCACATTTTAATATTTTTGCCAAATGAATAATTATTTGTATAATTAATAAAACACGCGATCAATAGGAAACTCTGTATGTTATTGGAAAACTAATCGTACAACCCTACTTATTTTATTATTTGAAAAATGCAATAATTACTTAAAAATACAAATGTTCTTATAATTTACATCTTTCAGTAAAACTAAGTAAATTTATTTAATTTTAGCAGCACTTTTTCGTTTACACAAAATGTGGAAGAAAAATGTCACGTCTCAAATTTTATGAACAGCTAAATAAACCTCTTTATTACCCCTCCACCCCTATTTAAATAGATATAACCATCTAAATATGTTCAATTTGATACATTCAAGGACAATCTGTTTTGGTGCAATAAGTTAACCAGCTTCGCTCATCTTCTACTGTAACATTCAAAGTATAAAATTAAAGGCACGACTCATCCAAATGGTATTAATAACCCAACAAGAGGCAATCGCCCTGTTTTTCATTACATTGTGGCCATAGATATTGTTTGCAGAAGGAATGCACATTGTTGTTAATAATTATTGTTGGATCTGTACATCGTTGTCTACTGTTGGGAATCCCTTAGATATTCCAAAATAATGTTCCTTTAACATTTCCCTTATTTAACTACAGCATGGACGTTTATCTGCACCACTGAATACTGGATATTTTGTACATTTTAACCATTAACCAATACATGGTCCTACAGAGAAACATACCGTAATTGTTGCAGAACACGCGTTACAAACTAGTTTTATATATATATATATATACTGTATATATATATATATATATATATATATATATATATATATATATATATATATATATATATATATATATATATATATATATATATATATATATATATCTCAGTGGGAAACGTGTACCCAGTAACACAGTCTGCCTATAGAGACTGTTACTGGACCCATCTTCGTACACATATATTTCACTATCCCCCCACTGTATGTGAACCATGGTGTAAAGTATAATACAACACAGGGAATTACTAGATATGCTGTAAAATAGTTACAGTGTATTTTAGC
>NC_134487.1:160675072-160732572 GCF_040206685.1 Ascaphus truei | reverse complement strand
TAGCTGCTAAAGGGTTAAAATAAAGCTGGTGATATCAGAAGGGCTTAGTTTTTTTTAAAATCTAGTTTATGCAACTGGAAATCAAATCATCTGCTTCTTCATAAGAAAAAAAAAACAAGACAGTGTAGATCTGAAAAACTGTGGATTACAAAAGATATTTATTTTACAGAATCAAAGCGTATTGAAGACCGTTGCATGAGCGGCTAGCAATCTATTAGAGAGTAGTGCATATTTGCGAGGCTTTAGCTGCCGAAAGGCTAAAATAAAACTGATGATATCAAAAGAGATCCGTTTCTGATCTAGTATATGCAACTGGAAATTAATTGTCTAAACCCTAATTTCCCTGGAAAACACAGCTAAAATCCAATTAATAGTGCCCTAAAAAACGAATGTATAACTTCACTGATACCACAGTATAATGAGCATCCCTAAAAGGTCAGCGGCCCCATTCATATATTTCATAAAATATCTAAATAAATATTTGCTGAGCTGTATCCATGCATAAAACTGCAAAATAAAGACAATTTATCAAGGGTCAAGTTTAATGGCACCAGCCAGATCAAAACAGTGTCAGCAAAAACATTGAATACATCCAATAAAGGCAACATTGTTTAGATATAAAAGATATATAGCAACACTAGGCTTAGCCAAGAGTAATGAGCTGGCTATTACGTGTGTGAAAAAAAGAAATATTCTCTCACTCTCTTCACTACAAGGACCTTTCAGTAACAGTAAACATTTAGTGAATTTAAAAGATGTCCACACAGCCTGTGCAGTGCAAATCACACTCCTATTCCACTCACAAGTCTCCTATTAATGTTCATGTTAGCATCGTGTCATAAAGTGAACTACATGCATATTTCCATTTTATATGCAATAGAATCAGTATGTAGAGAGTCGTGCAAAGGACACACACACACACACACACACACACACACACACACACACACACACACACACACACACACACACACACACACACACACACACACACACACACACACACATCTGTGTTGTAAAATGCCTTTTTTCTGTTTATTTCCGCTGTACAGTTTATAGGACTTTATAGGACTTTTACTTATACTATAGAAGACATTTGTGACATAGCCTTAATGTCAGTAATAACTACACTGAAGATCAATTGGAATGTATAGATGTAAAGTACTATTATCTAACACTATATATATATTTATCTAAACAAACACAGACACACACACACACACACACACACACAATATATATAGCGACGAGAATGAGCGGTTTCCTCTATGTTTACCTTATTTTGAGCTAAGTCAAGATTTATGCATGATACTATAAAACAATTAATTTAAAATCACCTGAAAAACTATGTATTACTTACCTAGGTCAACATAGGAGGGGACATTCTTGGAAAGACTTAGTTCCATTACAGGGTCGCTGTAAATAAAACACATTGGAAATCTTAGTCAATCTTCGTCTTTCCATTTAGACTCTTTTGTATCTTTGCATAGTTGAAATGCCAGTGTTACAAATGGCAGGTTTAGCAGCCGAGCTTGTCTGTCTTTTGCGATACAAGTTATATAGACAGGGGAAACGACCCCCACCCTCACCCACCCTTAGAACATTTAACATACAAAGCAATATATTTTATAACTGATGTGTATATTTTACAACTTAAAAAAAATCGCATTAAATAGCAGCAATAATAATATTGGCGTAACATTTTGTCGTATACTATTATTGTAAAGCATATTTTATTTAAACAGCAATACTGTACCACTATTCTGCTTGAGTTCAAAAATATCCCAAAATGTACTGTATACATGATCATTAAACTGGCATTTTCATAAAAAAACAAATTTTTGTTGGAGTGAAAAAAGGGTCACACACTGTAAAATCAGAATTCTATGTTATATTATTAAAATGAGAGTTATATGTGAGACATTAATTGGATGCTAATTTTACTGTACCATAGGTTTCATTTGCATGGGAGGTCATTTTCAGGAAGTCTACACATGACATTTTCAGTGGGTTTCTCTGGTTATAGAATTCATAAGGGATAATACCATCATTTGCTTACTTTCACCATTATTTTGACAGATCATAACTTCTTGGTCCACTCCTATTCATAATTATTATTAGGAAAATCTAAGCCAACAGAGGGAGGGCTGCAATTATACGTGTAAGTCTAACCGTTTCAGCTTGTGGTTTGCGTTCTGAAGGAGATATTGATCTATAGCACTCAGGCATGTCAAAATGCCTCTAATCAAACTATAGTTTCTTATACACTTGTGTTTTTACAGCCATAATTGCAGCCTTCTTGGAATCCCCATTCCCATTGCTCATTTTATTTTACAATATAGAGCTTTTAATACAATTGCACACTTTTTTTTCTTTAGATAACACACGACTTGCCAGCACATCCCATAAATGCCCATATTCCATATTTTATTGCCACAGTAATGATCCTTATTAAACAAAACATTAGTCATAACAGATTCCATCTACTAAAGATTAGGTGACTTCGAATGAGTGAAATCCTTCACAGGCCCTCTGCGAGTATTACTTTTACTAGTTATTTTAAAATGTGTGTCTTGTCAGATCTATCATGTTTTGCAGGAGATGTAATTTTCAGGGGAAGCCTTGATATTGTGCAACAACACACATAAATAAAGCTCCCCTTTTATAAGGAAACGTGTGAGGCTCCATCCTCGTAGCAAACTGTTTTTGCTTAAACCTTTAGGTTTGTAAAGTGAGGTAACCCCTTTGGAATTATATTTTCTAACATATTTGTCAGGTTTGACGAAGTCCAGGGGCACTAAAGAATTTATACAAGGTATAAAGATGTCAAGGACTGAACTTCAAGGCTAAGGCCAGCAATCACCCCCAGCAAATGACAAGCTTGCCTAGAGAAAACACACTGCCCATCAGAACTTCTATTCTTGCTCTTTAAATTGCCTTTTGCATTGCATCTCACTTTTTATTTTTTTGTAACAATAAGAGGAATAAACTCCGTGTACATCCATCCCACACAAGCCCTAAATTGTAGCATGCTGGTTAGCATTACAAAACCTGCAAGGTAACAAGATGAGCCCTAAGGTGCATGAACACACCTAATGAAGAACATTTATTCCCCCCCCCCTACAATTAAGGATGTCGTTGACTTTTTCTTTGCACAATGTGGCCACTCACCAATCAGCAGCAGCAAGGAAAGGGCATTAAAAAGGTAGGAAACGACAAGAAATATAGAACGGGCATTTGCATAGTAAGGTCAGACGAGGCACACGTTTCAATCCGGAAGACCATCTAAATAATGACACATATTTTAAGTGGTTAAGGATCTCAGAAGCAATTGTACCTGTCAACTGTGCCATATAGCAAATGTAGGAAGCAGGGCCTCTGCAAATTGGGGGCTAATCAGGAAAAATAACGGGAAAAAAAATCCAGGAGGGGGAAAAGTGATGTGGAAGCAGATGTGTGTTTTAAAATTTTCTAACTGATGCACAAATATATAAATTAAAAAAGAACACTTAACAATGGATGGCAACTCTGTGTAGACATGGTGGAAGTGCTATACCCTGCACATTTATAAATTGGTCAGAGGAGAATTTTAGGAGATAAAAAAAAACAAAACAACGTATTTTTCAAATGTTCAAGCCATTCACCAGATCATTATCTTATGATGTTAATAATACCCATAACAAGCAAGTTGTATGTATCTAGCTCCTTTATCTTTCAAACTGCATGGCAATTCAACTCCAAAGACACCAGTGCAGCCACCTCCGTGGTGGATAGTAAATAATGTTTCTGCAGGATAGACTCCAACAAGTGCAGAGGGGAAGGGGCGAATAAGCAATATTGATCTGTGTCACTGCTGGCCCCAATTGACATCTTTGCAGCCCAGTAATACAAATGAGTCACAAAGTAAACGCTTTACAAACGGCAGGGTTAATTGTACAAGGTACTTCCTGAATGCCATTAAAAAACACAACACACAGCAATCACGCCTTTGACTTACCAGTGAAAGGATCTGCTCAAGGCTCCCTGGCAGTGCAGTGCAATGTGCTCCTGCAGCAGCGGCTAGATCCCCAGTGATTCCGCCTGGCAGTGTGGCTGTGCTGCTGGAGCCCTGCGCTGCTGCTCTGTCAGATACTGTCCTGGTGCTTTTGGGTTTTCTCGAGGAGATTTCGGCTGATTCGCATGACGTCACTCGAGTCCCAGGGTGCTACACACTCTGTGTGTATATGGGGAGAGAGTGAGATAGCAGAGTGAGCAATACCTGCAGGCTGATCAAACCTGCCCAACAATTATACTATTGCATTGTAGGTAATGTCATTGTTCCCCCTTTCCAAGTGTGCAAGGTAGTATGTCTGTCCAAATTCATATGTAGTAAAGAAATACATATACATGATATCTATATCTATATCTATAGATACGTATATCTACATATAGATATAATGTATATTTACAGATATAGATATATCTATATAGATAGATATAATGCACAGTTATTTCTTCACTGCATATGAATTTGGACAGACATACACTCACATATACTAGAATAAACAAAGACTGAGTAGTACGACTGGTATATCAGATAAAACACGAGTACAACCAACTGTCGGCTATAAAAATAAATAAATATATATATATAAAATAAAAATTATGTTGATAAATGTTTAACATGTATATATAATACAAAATCATTACTCAAATATGGGTGTGTGTGTGTGTGTGTGTATACACACACACACACACACACACACACACACACACACACACACACACACACACACACACACACACACACACACACACACACACACACACACACACACACACACACACACACACACACACATATTTGAGTAATGATTTTGTATTAGCCCCTTATGTGATCTTTATATTGGTTGATAAGATAAGCATCAGTTCATTTTCCACATTTATTAATTCAATTGGTCATTTATATTAATCTTTATGTTTGAGGATTAGCGCCACTATATATATTTGATATATAATCATATGTTTACATTAAATATACAAATTATTTAAATACAGGTATACACAAAAGTAATGCGAGGATCATGAATGTAGTGGAAAGTGGCAAGGAGTCAGCAAAGCAGCCGTAGTTTTTGCAGTCCCGTGCACAGATTCATAACAAAAGATCTTGAGTTAAAGTGCAGTGGAGATGTCTAGGTTATATTCCCAGATATGGTGTATGATGTACGTTCTCACACAACATTATTTTGAAATAATTGACAGCATTAACAATTATGCACAGTGCTTTTTTTCATCAGTTTTTTTTTGTAACTAATTCTAACGTTTTCTCCACCCAAAAAAATCCCTGTGTATATTTTAGGATGCTCTAAAAATCATCAAAAAACCCCAGGACTGCAACAGTCAGTTAAATAGTGGGATTTAATAGTGTAATTTTGGGTGTCATGCTTAGACATAATTATGCATGGGAGAGAAAGAGAATCAGGTACACAGAATTACAGTAAATAACAGTTTGTTCAAATGGTTGGGGTAGATTTGTTGGCTTACTGGTGTTTAAAAATATAAGCTTACAAGAGGATGCGTCCCTTCTTCAGGCTCCTTATAGAAACAGCCCATGGAACAGATGTTTAGGAAAGTGAAGGCAATCAAAAGGAACTCATTTTAAAACCCACCTTACAAAAGTTCCTGATCTTGACCACTTTTTAAAGACCTGTTTTTGCAAAGTGCATAACTTAATCTGTGTGTGCTATTGGCAGGAGGGGGAAAAAATGCCCACATCTCATTTTCTAAGGGATAGATAATAGGATGCTAGCAGTCCATAACAAGGTCTTGCTTGGGGATTTGTTAAAGATTTCTTTATGTTCCTAGGCTTAATCTCTGCGTTTCTGAAGTTAGCCATACCTTTTATTAAATCACTAAATTGCAGGATACAGGGAGAAACTGCAAATTAAGGTCTAATAGGCTTGGAGTATTTAGAGGAGGCAGTGAAAAGGGCTAGTTTGATGGGATTCGCGTGGACCTTGGCTTGAATCCCTTTGGGAAGCTGCAGGCAGCATGTTTCCCTGTGTCTTTTATTTTCCCTATTATATTACATAATTAGACCAATGGTGTGTGAGCCCTAATAAATACTTCCACTGTTATATAATATGGAATTGTTTAACGTGCCAAGGCTAAGAAAGTACAGAACTCACTGAAAAGCTTGATTTCCTTATTTGATGGTTTTCTACATTTATGTTTTTTTTTTAAACATGTAATAATTAATTCTATATGGAAAAAAAGAAAGAAGGGAAAACGGATTGTTAGCTGCTTGGGGTGTGGTAGTATCAATAGGTATTACATAGCAAAATGTTACAAAATACCTGTATTTACTGAAGAATATGTAATATGATACTTGTAGAAAGAGGATACAAGCTAATGAAAAATTGGAATAGTACTGCTTAGCAATATAAGATTTTAATTACATAAAAAATAAAGAGGATAAAAAAATACTGTAATTACAAATATAGCAGAAGTATCTGTCGTCAATATTTTAGCATAGTTTGAACTTGGACATTTTCTTTCAACCTCGCCTACTATGTAACTACAGTATGTAACTATGTAACTGTGTAACTGTGTAACTATGTAACTACAGTATGTAACTGTGTAACTGTGTAACTATGTAACTACAGTATGTAACTGTGTAACTGTGTAACTATGTAAGATCATGAGCAAGCTTTGAATAAATAGACACATACGTATTCCACCCCCCCCCTTGTTATATACATTTGTTTTCATTGATTAACTGTTTTGCTAGGGGACAATGGATGCAATAAACGTTATCTAGTAGAAGATTTCTGCAATGTTGGGTTAGACCCATTCGCATTTGGAAAACATTGTTTTCTCATTAGTAATAGTAAAGTAAACGGCAATTTCGACTTTATTTTTTAGTTTTCTCAGACGTTTCCCTCTGAAAACGGCATCTTTTTATTGATAAATCAAGAAGTTTCATTTTTTTCAATTAAAAGGGGAATTAAATATTGATTATTGATAACTGTGCAAAGTCACATGTACTCTATCAATTGATAAAGGGCTATTAAGATCTGCATTCAAGACACACACACACACACACACACACACACACACACACACACACACACACACACACACACACACACACACACACACACACACACACACACACACACACACACACACACACGTCTCTCCAAGATGATTGTGATGAAGAAATTGCTAGATAAGACGAGCCAGGATACAGCCAGTTTATTGGCACCCAGAAGCTAGAGATCATCCTCCTAGCTCTCCCTTCAAGACACTGGTAGGGATGGGAGACTGAACGCCGGGATTTAACAGAGATCAGCGAAAGATTCGCTCCAACAGTTTAATGTACCTAAATAAACCACGAGTTTCCCCCTATCATAACTCAAAGGCAAATATGGAAAATATCAAGAAGATAACTTCCATAAAAAGGGAAGAACAGCCCAGTCCCACCCTTGACATTAGTTTCATTGATGGAAGTAAATGTGACTCACATGCAGGGTATCAAGTGGTTATATGATGCGAGATAATGTTGATAATATTCTTGATGGGATGCTCCAGTTGTTAAAAATCCAGCTGCATACTGTATGCAATGCAGCTTATCATTTCAATGCAACAACTGGTCTCAGAGGGTTTTTGGTAAAATAACTTATACTAAATCATTCAAAGATGATATTAACATAATACAGCGTTTGAGGGTAGCAGGAGCTCATAAATTAATGATATTCTACTGTTTTAATGCTAGCTGCTAACAATGTGTTTCCTGTCTGGCTTGTACTGAATGATGCAGTCTAACAGCTGGCGCAAAGGTGAATGAATTAAAATGAAACAATATGATTGTATTCAAATCAACGGGGAAATGATGAGGCACACAAGGACGTTTTAAAGATGTGGCGTGTTAAACGCAGAAAGCAAATGAAGGAATGGGTTCATTTTACAGAATTGTGGCAGATTCATAGGTATTGATAGGACAATTGTAATCTGAAAAGCAATCATGCCTAAAGGGGAAATAGGATTTGCTAATGGCTGAAGTTACATGTAGTCCTGTACAAAACTTTTATGGCACCGCATTTCTCAGAACCAAATGCTCCATTTGTCTAATTACATTTGTAAACATTTTTTTTTAAATAAAATGTTTAAAAATGGAAGGACAAAATGTAAATGTGTACCCGTTTTACACAGGACAGCTTATTTCCTTCAGTGTATACGTTTTTCATTAGATTTGTTATTTCTTGAGAGGTACATGGGATACGTTTTTTTCTCCCTTGAGTGCATACATGGGATAGGATTTTTCTTTCAGTGTGTACATGTTGTACATGGGATAGGCTTTTTGTTTTAGTACATACGTGTTGTACATGGGATAGGCTTTTTGTTTTAGTACATACGTGTTGTACATGGGATAGGCTTTTTGTTTTAGTACATACATGTTGTACATGGGATAGGATTTTTTTTAGTACATACGTGTTGTACATGGGATTGGATTTTGTTTTAGTACATACGTGTTGTACATGGGATTGGATTTTTGTTTTAGTACATACGTGTTGTACATGGGATTGGATTTTTGTTTTAGTACATACGTGTTGTACATGGGATTGGATTTTTGTTTTAGTACATACGTGTTGTACATGGGATACCATTGCACACCCTATACTTTTTTTTAAAATGCAAACAATACTAAAACGCGCTGCAAATTGTGCACGTTGCTTATACAAGTCCTAACAATTTTTTTTGTCACAAAGAACAGGGATCAAAGAGAAGTATCTTAAAACCTATATGAACATCTCAAATAGTCCCAATATGTTTGAGGAGATAGGTGAGAGAAGCCTTTAAAGTTACATCAACATCATCATCTTCTTCCTTTTCATCATCACCATCATCATCATCATCATCATCATCATCATCATCATCATCATCATCATCATCATCATCATCATCATCATCACCATCATCATCATCCCCAGCCATGCTCCTTTTTACCATCTACGTCTAACACTTTTATTCGCCTTTGATGTGACACCACTATTGTATTCAGAAAACAAACAGGGAGAAAAACAACTGAAATCATTTAGATGACTGCAGACATTGTGCATTTATGGTTTTCTGAAATAACTACTGCTCTCTCCTTGTGGCTATTGGACAGGTCATAATTATCAAAACAACATAACTTCGTATTCCTATTTGTGGTTGTCATTTTTACACACATCAAGTTTACTACTTGTAAAAACAGGAATGTAGAACAGTATATGAAAAATAATGTTCCTCTCCTTTTTTGCTGATGTTAGTTTTGAATACAGTATGTAGCCTCCAGACTCCTGTTTATCTAGCAGTAAAAGTCAAAATACAGTACACGAAATGCCTCTTGAGAAAGTATGTATCTGTGGCTTTTCTGCCAAAGAGGAGGATCTCGGGGATTTTAGTATTAACAAAAAAGTTACTTAGGTCTAGACCTTGATCCAAATATCTACAATACATTTCATTTCATAGTATACAATCATAATATTGTTTAACTATTAGACGTTTTATGTAGACTTTCAGCTTAATTATAAGAATAGCATTGGATTCTTGAAAGCTACTTTATATTTCACACATTTGGTAAAGCTTAAGGTTTGTAGAAAAACAAATATTTCCATGGATTACCAAGATCTGTTTATTATATGTGATTTATGTTTATGTGTTTGTAGATTTTTTTTTCTCATGGACTGATGAAATCCTAAACCCTTCGCTTGGTGTAATAGGGATTTATGACTGTTATCATTGATGATCCTGTATGATGTCCCCAGGAAAGTCTCTTTAAGTGTGAATATTTGGCTTTAATTTAATTCTGGTTAATCCCAAAACCCAGTCACATGTCGGAGATCTTGTGAAAACTGATGTCAACTCTTCATTGCTTTTGGTTTAGTCAGATGCTTAACTCATGAAAATGTTAATATAGATTAGACAACTTTATATATATATATATATATATATATATATATATATATATATATATATATATATATAAAGTTGTCTAATCTATATTAACATATATATTATATATATATAACATATATAACATATACATATATATTATATATATATATATTAAAGAATTATATATATTAAAGAATATCACTTGTGAGCACATTCACGTCAGACAGGTCTGTAAACCTGCCTTTCACCATTATCACCTAGCATACAGTGCTTCCACTGCAGCAAGGGATTGTGGGAAATGACATGCAAATGGCCACACAATGTGTCACTGTTTTGCCTGAAATACATTTTTACATGGAAACCTTGTATGAACATGCTCGCTGTTCACACAGCTTTTAAGCACAACATGGGATTATATGCAAAACCAGTCAAACTAATCAAAGACAGCTGTTTCGACCTTTTGGGTCTCATCAGTGTGAGGTTGGTTGTACTGGCTTTGCAATAACGGTGGAAGTTTTTTGTCGTCTTTTTCACCCACATAACTTAAATAATATATATGTATATTATACAGACACACATACAGTATGAAAACATCTCTTTTTCATGCTATTTGTGATCACAGTTTTATTGTATCTATCCATCCACCCACCCATCCATCATCCATCCATCATCCATCCACCATCCATCCATCCATCCATCCATCCATCCTTCCATCTATCCATCCATCCATCCATCCATCTATGCAATGTCTCTCTCTCTCTCTCTCTCTCTCTCTCTCTCTCTCTCTCTCTCTCTCTCTCTCTCTCTCTCTCTCTCTCTCTCTCTCTCTCTCTCTCTCTCTCTCTCTCTCTCTCTCTCACACACACACACACACACACACTCTCTCTCCATATACACACCACACACACATATTAAAAGCATCTCTTTCTCATGCTGTTTGTTATCAGTTTTATTTTTTCTTTATTTGCAATGTTTTCCTTTTTCTGTTTCCTTGAAATGTAAAGCAGTTGACTAAAGAAACACAATGTGTATTTAGAAATGCATTCAACATTCTTTCTTTTCTTTCAACATTTGTTCCAAAAGATGGGTTCAACAACCATAAAACAAGAGAAAAACAAACAACAGGGTAGAAGTCCCAAATAGCAATAAAAAGGGAAATTGTTCGTATGCCCTCACATGTAGGATCTTGTTTTCAAGTCTTGAATGTGTATCTTTTATCAGCTTCAATCATGAGAGAGAAGAGATATATATAGTGCAGTACAGTTATAATATCTGGTCATCCAAGGTAACAGTAACATAAGCTAAGAACAAGCCTTAGTTATCCTTCCCGGAAGCTCCTGTCGTGTCACTTCCAGACTTGAGCTTAACCTCGTTTTCGGTTGGGCTTCACTCTTTGGTATACGAAGTATGCAGGTTTATCTTTCAACACGTTTGACACCTTAAAATAATTAAATGTATGTATGTATGTAGAATTGTATTTAAATAGCGCCACAGTTCATGCCATGCTTTACAAAATAACAACACTAGGTAAATAAAGTGCAAACCAATGGGATAAGCGCGAGTGGTCAATGACAACATCAGGCAAAGCGAGGCTCTGCCCCAAAAAGCTTATTTCTAATGTTCATTGGAATGTACTGTAGGATATTACATTGTATAACATTGGAATTGCATGCGCAGGAAAATAAATGATGCTTGCATTGATACTTCAAGGGAACCTTTCATTCCAAGGACACTACAAAAGACACTGGGTCCATCCCTTGAGATTGGAGGATTGGAGATTTCAGTAGCACATGCAGCAAATGAAAGGCTTCTTTATAGCAAGGGCAGTTACAATGTGAAAATTGCTACCCTTGTAGATTGTAGTGGCAGATACAACAGACAGGGATATGCAATCACGCTGTAATATATGCAGAAGAATATGAATACTGGAGTCAGAAAGGATTTTTTTATTTCCTTGTGAGCAGTGGCGGATATTTAAATCCACCACCCATAGGCACCAACCGTGGTTACCTCCTCATTTGTGGCACCCTCCTTCTTCTTCAACGTTGTGGGGGAGTGAGGGGGGCAGGAAAGGGGAGGAAGGGAAGTTTGCTGGCCCGAAATGTTGTCGCCCAGACTCAGGCCTATTGGGCCTAAAGGGAAATCCGCCACTGCTTGTGATACATACCTGGAAGTGGATTCAAAGTTCTAGTAGCCGTGTTGATCCAGGAGAAGTGTAGATTCCTTGTAGGTTGTGATACGTACTGGACAACCAACAAGAGAGTTCTTCATAAATGAAATCATAGTACAGTATATAGATTTTAAAGGTATTACAATGTACGAAAAAAATCTAGACATTTTTGTCAAATGTTGTTTGCAAAACTGTTTTTTTTTTTGCCTTCCTCTGGATCAACATAACTATAAATATAGGAAGAGTATCTCACCCAGTTAGAGTCCAAGGTTCAACACATTGGAAATACTGTGTCTTTTGTTAGCCTAAACGAGTATGTTACTATGGGAAAACTATCAGTGATTGCTTGTTAAATGCAAAATGTCTGCTCATGACATTATTTCTCTCATCGGAGAACCTGGTGACCAGGTCATAAAAGGATCTGTTATTCATTCAGCACATTTCATGTGGTGAGGGACTGAAAGTTAAACGAATCATTACCACCCATCTCACACTAAAATGACAAATGAGAGAAGAAGCACTTCACACACTAATGCAAATGAGAACGACTGTTAAATCCTTGCCATGGTGAGCAAGCAAGAAACGGCTCATTTTGACTGACTCTGTTCTTTCTTGGGAGTGATCACTTCCAGAAGAATAGGAGGGATTGAAGAATGGAGAAAACATACTACGCACATGCCAAAATAATGAGGGAAACTGCCCTGCACATTTTTCACTTAAACACATGCACCATCAAAAGAGACCACAGTTTTCTTTATGAATCCCCAGCAGCAAAGAACATTTTGTAATGTGGGCACCAGGTGACCTCATTTATTCCACTCTGGGTGTAATTTAAATATGCTGAAATAATTTCTTTAGATTGCAATGGCCATAAATGTAACCTCGGTGTATATGTAATCATGTTTAAATGCAAACCAAACATTTATGAGCTTCTTTCTAAGCAGGTGAAACGCTCTATCTTGATGTTTTTTGCAAATGCATAAAAACTACGGTAAGGGTATTTCCTGTTTAGCATTACAGACATGGGGGATCAAGTCAAAGATGCCATGTAGCTGTAGCATTAAAGCAGCAATACACCTTGCACTATATCTTTTCTTTTGTTATAGGATTGAAGCAGGAGTTCTCCCGAGCTGAACCCTATTAATTTCAGCTCTGGGGTCCCCCTGCTTCCCGAGATATTTACCTCTGTAGGGGGTGCCGGTATCTCTGCAGCCACAGAACTTGTGTGCCTAACAAAATGGCAGCGTTTAAATGTCTCGTGTTATGCGGGCCAACAGGAAGCCGGGACATCATTCCTTGCGGCTTCCTGTTGGCCCACGTGGCCTGCACATTTAAACCCCACAGAGATACAGGCTCCCCATATGGAGGTAAGTATCTCTGAAAGCAGGGGGTACTCAGAGCTGAAGTGAATGGGGTTCAGCTCCGGAGATCCCCTGCTTCAAACCTATAACAAAAAAAGAAAACAACAAAAATGCTGTAAGTGTTTTGCTGCTTTAAGCAACCTTTGCCTGTAGAATGGAGAAGCAAAGCAACGGTGATTGCAGTGCAATTTAAGTGAAGTTTGCAGCTAGTCTGCTTTGTGCTATGGATACTGATTTATGTTGCAAACATAATCAACCCTTGAGTTTTGCATAAAGCACTTAACCTGGCATCTTTAACTTTTTCAAATATTTACTCTGTTATCTTTCATTTTAGTTATGACACTGTCATGATTTTCAATTGTACCACAGAGTCTAAGGTAGAAGTATATAAACATTTCTTTTTAACGTATGGAAGCTTTGATGCTTCTTCTTTTTACATGTAGACATCCAATAAATTGGCCTCAAGAAAAGAAGGAGCCTATTTTCAAAATAATATCTCAGGTAGACAGCAACTCTTAAAGATGTTCAGTGTTTACATTAACCAGCCCATGGAGGGTATAAGTAAGTATTTATAGGAACAATAACAACTTCTATAGCTTAAACATCGGAAACCGTCCTGTCCCTGAATAGCTTTGGATGGTGCAGGAAGCACTTCTTAGGGCAATCTTCCCCTTCCAGAGGTTTTTATTCCTTCAGCAGGGCCTGTTTGCACCTTCCCTGTATGCCAATGTATAATACTTTGTGTTAGGAAGACTGTATATCAGGGTTTGGTTACAAAGATAGACAGATTTGTTTGGTACTAAGAGTAAGACATTCGTAATCAACGGGTGCACCTATACATTCATTTGTTAATACATCTACTAGTTTGAATCAGTCATACTGATTCAAACATGAATGAATGAATAATACATGAATGAATAACAACATTGTACAATATTATGATACCTAATAATAAATGGAATGCTGAGCTTGTGATAGAAATCACGTTTTTTTTAACGACAATTAGTTGGTATCTACCAGAAAATAACTTGCCCTAGCAATGTATTTGTTATTAAAAGAGAAAATAATCTTTTGAAAATTTTCAATGACTGGAGAATACAATATTAACAATGAACTTTGGGTCAGGCAGAGGATCTTGGGATTTGTCCTCATCCAGGTTATTGTAACGATTTCTGTGAGTGTCACATGCAAAAACCTTCCCAGTCGGCTTTGTTTAAATATAACCAAGATAAAAAACACGTATAAAAAATTTATTGTGTTTCTATGTCATCCTCAAGTCCCCAACCCCCACTCCATTCACCTCATTGTCACATCATTTAGAATCAGTGGGTTTAAAGAGAGCTGTTTAGTTCTTGTGGGCTCACTAAATTTGAGGTTGGTCACTGAGGATTCTGTGATTCTGAAGCAGGTAGTGGTTACAAATCAGACACAATCAGGATATGGTTAGAAAAACGAAACATAAATCCTCCACCCTACACAGTATAGCGAATATAGAATCCCCATTGAGTGTGTTGGCATGTCATCCACATGTCCCGAAACCTTCTATATTCACTCTATTATCACATGTCAAACAGTGGTTACGCTGCAGACAAGGATAACTGGTAGTGAGATGCAAATGAACTTACAGCACCCTTTGGGTTCCTCTCAATTTCAGAGGATCTTTTGGGGCGGTGACTCATGTGCAGTCTGTGGGTGGTCATTAGTGTTATCTAGTACTTGTTTTTCAGTATTGTGTTCATAATCCTCCTCTTTGCTCAAAAGCAATAGTTATGGATACATTTCCCAGTTTACAATGTCTGGAGATAACGGCCAATATTTATTAAGATGTGCTATTTCATAAGACACCTTTCAGTACCAGACAATACATCACTGTAATGTGTCTTACAGCTTTGAAAGGTGTCTTGCGACATAGCACTGCTTAGTAAATATGGCCCTTTATGCTTGTGCATGATAGATTCCGTGCTTACTCATTTATTATATTTCAATGGAGTTTCGTTGTTGCTATTTATGTGGTATTTAAATAAAGTGCTGTGGTCTTTATCACTGAATCTATACCTTGTCCTGTCATTTAATTAGAAGCTCTTAATGGAGTGGGGTGAAGTAGTTAACAAGGTGTCAGGTGCTGCTACATTCAATAAACATTAGGTTCAAGCTCTTTGGACCTTATTTTGTGAAGGTGCACACAATGGTACAGTATTCATAGAGAGCTTCTCTAACATAAATCCCCCTCTTTCTTCACCAAGAATGTGTATCTCTACAATGTATATGGATTCTGAGTTTGTACATGGCTCTATGACCCAAAGTACCATCACACTTTGATCACTGGCTACTATCAAAATACAAAAGGATATGTCATATTCTGAGTTATTAAACATATGTTAAATGATGAAACACCTATTTGAAACACTGGAAAAGCTGTTGTGTGACTTGATGCTTTCACCTGCATTTCTAATATACTGTGTAACCCTGCTTCCCCCCTCCCCCCAGACTCTACGGTGGTGTCTAGGTGCATGAGGGCAGATTACATGCGGTGTGGTGCATACCTGTGAGGAACAGGAGGGCCTGAGCTTCCCGCGATGTTATTGGGGAGCCCGGACCGGGCTTCTGGGGTGGTAGCTTCCATGATCTCTTAGTGGTGCAGCGCCTCCATCTTCTATACTCCCAGGAATATGGGACAGGACCTGTATAGAAGAACCCCTTGGGTCCCAGGGTAATAGCTTCCAATTCACACACAGTCTTTGGGTAACAAAGGATAGTCTCTTTTATTGGCAGATCAGCAACTCCCAATGGTAGTGGCGTGCAGTAGCCGCAACAACAACAGCCAAGCTGTACTTATTACTCCGCTCTCCTCCCACACAGATAATTCCTCCTCTCCTTCCCTCCAAGTCTCTCCTCCGACAGGATGGTCTGGGATAGGACTTCAATAACCCGTGGCCCACCCCCGAGGCTATCCTCGCGGTGGGGCATGGATTCTCCCCATCACCTCAGGCGGTGGGGTGAGGGCATTGGTCCACCAGATCTATAACTCTATCAGCTCTACTAAAGGACGCTGAATCTCTCCACTCCTCTCTCTGCTCCTGCACTCTGCGCAGGGTCCTCCATCTCCTCGGACCGATCCGCAGGACTCTTCGACTCACGGCATACTAACTGAACTGCAGACTCTCGCATAACTCCTCGGCGTAACTAACTCAACTCACAGGAGTTGGCTGCTAAATATAGAGCTAGCCCCACCTCTCGTGATGTCAGCAGAACCTCCCCTCTTGCTCACGCCTGCAGCAGAGTCCAGGCCTGCATCTACCACTCAGGGCAGGGCTATGAAGGGGGAAAACCCAGGATGATTACTGGGGCTCAGGCACATAGGGATACTCATACCCGTGTGACTGCCGGTATCTAGCGACTATGGCCCGGTCAGCTCGAATTAGTTTGGTGAGTTTGCGGTGCCCTGCCCTGCTCGGCAGTACCCAAAATACAGGCTCCTATGGAGCTACCTCATCGTACAAGATACTGGGGCCTCGAGGTACAATCAGTTTCTGTTCTATCTCCCTAAACCAGTGATCTAACTCATCCTTCACCTCCTGCGGCGTGAAAGAACCAGCCGCCACCAATGATCTACTACATCATTCTTAATTAATAAAAACCGCGTACGGTCCATTCCCTCGTGGTATCCGGTGAACAAAGGCGCCCACCATTTGTCGCGATGTTCGTACTCTGCGGAATGACTAGTGCGTTCTACATCAGACTCTACCTGTGATGATACACCGGATGTACCCACATCAGAAGATCGCAAGCAATCTCTCCTTCCCTTGGCATTATAATACGTAGTGGGGTTCATTTTGTGCACCACTATGGTGGTAGACCCAGCCTCTACTGGAGTGTGAGACCCACGGGCCCTCCCTCTAGCTGCAGGAGAAAACGGCACTGGGTTAGGTACAGGTATAACACTTGAATATGGTATCTCCCCATCAGACCCTTCATCACTCAACTCCCAATCCTGCAAGTCCTTGGAGTATTTGGGGAATTTACATAACTTATCCCTGGTAGGTCCCGGTGGCACCACTCATGACGGGGCAGGGGCAGTGGCCGGGGCAGTGGAACAATGGCCCGGGGCTGGGGGAACGTCCAAGGCATTGTCCAGCAAGCAGGTGATACCACGCCCAATGAACATTTTCTTAGAGGCACTCCCCGCCATACTTCTGGCTTCTCGGGAGGGGCCTCGACTCTGTAGGGTAGCCAGGGCAATGGCTGAGTCTATGCTTTGAGAGGAGAACATTCCTCTAGGCCTTCTCTTTCTGGTGGAACCGGAAACAACGTCATCAGGATCGCCTGCAGAATATCCACCCGCTCCGTGGTCACGCACCGAAAGTGCGTCGAGGACCTGCAGGGGCGGTGGCGGAGCATCCGGTACAGGCCTCAAGCCTCTCTTTCTCGTTCACGGGGTTGCGGTCTGTGCCTAGTGGGAGTAAGGGGTGGTGGAGTCTCCTTACCGCTCCGCTTCTTTTTGATGACATCGGGCTCCTCTAGGATCGTCTCGGTCTCCGTCTCCGCCGCACTGGGAGTCACCACAGTGGTGGGACTCTTACGGGCCTCCGGCCGCAATAGCGCTCGCCGTCAGATGGTTTCCGGACTTGTCTGCTCTCTCATGATGCCTTTGGGGTGGTTCGCCGGTAGGCGCATTGCCACCGATGTCACGCCAGTCTCTTCCTCCGAGGAAATCACAATCGGTTCCTCCACTAGGGAGTCACCTGGTTCTTCGGCGATACAACCAGTGGGTATAGGTACAAAGTAGTCTCGCTCTGGTACCTCCACTGCGGTCGCACTCTCTGTTGCTAGCTCACTCAGTTCAATAGCGGGCTGAGCCTTGGTTCCTCCTGCTTGGGTATAACGGGGAACCAGGGCAGTCTTTTCTTTGCCTTCCGTCACCTCCGTCAATGTTCCCGGAGAGGCACCCCGCGGGGTCCCGAACAAAGGCCTCGGCTCGTTCGGCCAAAGGTAAAACGTGCCACATTGAGGGCATCGGGCCTTGGTGCTTGGTACCGTGCTCGGTATCCCGCAGTGAAAGCACAAACACCGAATGTATTCGTGCTCAGCTACCTCCACTACCAGAAGGCCTCCTGGTACTTGGCAGATGAAAGTAGTCATCTCGGACATGGTTCTCTCAGGGTTGGAACAGCTCAGTGTTCCAGCTCCTTGCTCCTCGAATACCAGACAAAAGTGAAGCTCTTCGCTCAGGCTTCCGGTCCGTCCCTTCGCTGGGGAGCACTCTCCTGATTGGCTCTCCTTGTGCCCCCTCCATCTGGTGGAATCCAGAGGCGGGATCTTTTCCTCTTCAGTGTGACGTGGCCTGGCTTTCTGTCCATTCACGGCACAGGTGGGTGGGCTTTTGGCTTTCGCGCCGCTCCGCTCCCCTTGCAAAGAATCCGGCTTTGGCGCCAGATTATTACACATGTCCCACCACATTCTCCTAATAGTCTCTATGCACAACGCACGTGCTTGCTCCAGGCTTGGCGGGAACCGCCATTTTAGATCACTGTTCTTGCTTCGCGGAGCACATGTAGGGATGGATGCCATCTTGGATGAGTCCTCCAAACGCCCATGTGCCCTATCCTCATTGTCTAACGGGTATCTCGTACCTAAACACTGACTGACTGCTAACTGTGTGCTCTGCATTCTGTTTCTCACTAACTTGAGGTGGCTTGTACCCCAGGCTCAGCGGAACTCCTCTCCTCCATGAACTGTACTCGATGTCTACCATGCAAGTGTTCTGTGGTGCGTGGGTGTGGGTGATAGCTATGGTACCTCTTTTCTAAGTACGGGCGTCTCCTACTTTTGTCCACTCATAGCGCGGGCCCTGGGCCATGGTCCCTGGACTGGTTAACAGGCTGACCCCCCCAGTTGCCTCACGCTACCTGCCTCAAGGGACTCAGTCAGCTCTAACTATTCACCCTTCCTATGCCACCTCCTATGGGCGCCCATCGTTCTCCAACACTTGCACGGAGAGTGCATCTCACTCTGCCTGTTCCGCAAGCTATAAGCCGGTCCTGTTCTGACATCATCTCAGCAGCGCCTCCAAATGTAACCCTGCTTCCCCCCTTCCCCCAGACTCTACGGTGGTGTCTAGGGTGCCTGAGGTCAGATTACATGAGGTGTGGTGCATACCTGTGAGGAACAGGAGGGCCTGAGCTTCCCATGATGTTATTGGGGAGCCAGGACCGGGCTTCTGGGGTGGTAGCTTCCATGATCTCTTAGTGGTGCAGCGCCTCCATCTTCTATACTCCCAGGAATATGGGACAGGACCTGTATAGAAGAACCCCTTGGGTCCCAGGGTAATAGCTTCCAATTCACACACAGTTTTTGGGTAACAAAGGATAGTCTCTTTTATTGGCAGATCAGCAACTCCCAACGGTAGTGGCGTCCAGTAGCCGCAACAACAACAGCCAAGCTGTACTTATTACTCCGCTCTCCTCCCACACAGATAATTCCTCCTCTCCTTCCCTCCAAGTCTCTCCTCCGACAGGATGGTCTGGGATAGGACTTCAATAACCCGTGGCCCACCCCCGAGGCTATCCTCGCGGTGGGGCATGGATTCTCCCCATCACCTCAGGCGGTGGGGTGAGGGCATTGGTCCACCAGATCTATAACTCTATCAGCTCTACTAAAGCACGCTGAATCTCTCCACTCCTCTCTCTGCTCCTGCACTCTGCGCAGGGGAGACTGCGGTCTCCTCCAACTCCTCGGACCGATCCGCAGGACTCTTCGACTCACGGCATACTAACTGAACTGCAGACTCTCGCATAACTCTTTCGGCGTAACTAACTCAACTCACAGGAGTTGGCTGCTAAATATAGAGCTAGCCCCACCTCTCGTGATGTCATCAGAACCTCCCCTCTTGCTCACGCCTGCAGCAGAGTCCAGGCCTGCATCTACCACTCAGGGCAGGGAAAACCCAGGATGATTACTGGTGCCTGATCTTAACAGGACTTACCACAGTGGAAGGGAGATAGGTATAGCCTGTGCTGTTTACAGGGGGCTACAACTGTATATATTGTTAAGTAGGGCTGCACAATGAAAGTTTTTTTAACGGAGAATGGGTCCTATATATCTCTCTAAATAAATTGCCCATTGTACCTTTCCATAGCTTGCTATAGACAGGTCCACCAATTGAAATCTTGGGGCACATCTCACCCCCCCCCCTTAATCCCCACACCCCATGGCATATTGTGTGTTCCTTAGGGGTGGGAGAATGAGTTATAGGGAGAGACAGAGGGGAGAGGATGGAGAGAGGGGGAGAGGGAGGTGGAAGGGAGAGAGAGAGGGTGGGGAGAAAGGGGGAGGGGAAAAGAAAGGGGGAGGGCGAGAGAGAGCGAGAGGAGGAGAGAGGAGGAGAGGTGGGGGAAAGGGTGAGAGCGAGTGGGGGTAGAGAGAGGGGGAAAGAAAGAGAAAGGGGGAAAGAGAGAGGGGGAAGGGGAGAGAGAGGGGGAAGGAGACAGAGAGGGGGAAGGGGAGAGAGAGGGGGAAGGAGAGAGAGAGAGGGGGAAGGAGAGAGGGGGTAGGAGAGAGGGGGTAGGATAGAGGGGGAAGGAGAGTGAGAGAGAGTGGGGGGGGAAGAGAGAGAGGAGGAAGGAGAGATAGGGGGAAATTAGAGAGAGAGGGAAGGAAAGAGAGAGAGTGGGAGAGAGGTGATGAAAGAGAGAGGAGTGAGTGAGAGATAGATAGATAGATAGATAGAGAGAGGGCTGACAGGGAGACTGGAAGAGAGGGGAGATGATCTGAGTGTGCCCCACTTCCTACCGGCTGCCCTGGAGGTGCCTGTCAGGGGAACCTCCCTTCCACCAGCCTACAGCATGCTGCCTGGACAGGCACCTCCACAGACATCTTCCAGCAGGCCACCTCTCGGATCAGGCCAGATCAGATTTGCTGGCAGGGAGCCTGGGACCCTTTACTCATCAGGTCCGGAGACATACAAGCAATGGGGGAGCGTGGGATTAAAAAAACATTTGACAATAAAAAACAATAAAATACAATAAAATTAATGTGGTTACAACAATATTGCTGGGGGTTGGTGAAAATATTAAATACACTTACACGGCCATGTGCAAGCGGACACGGTAATGTGGTTTCTTTAAGCAATTCCAGTCACTCCCAACAACAGGTAATGGTGGTTTAGAGGGTTTTGAAATAAATATATAAATATATCTGTACTCACACGGCCATGTGTGAGTCCTTGCAGGAAATTGGTAACTTATATATATATGAGCCTGAGGAAGTCGATGATTCGACGAAACGCGTAGCTCTAAAGTTCCTGCTGAATTTGGCCCAACGTGGCTCCCGTAGCCGGATCAACCAGGCAGCCATTGCAGATAAGGAGAAAAAGTTTTGTTTTTTTTCCTCCTGCATCACGGACGCGTGATTGGCAATAACGGCTGCTTAAACTGTATCCTGGACTGCACGAGGAGGCCAGGGGTCCAACCACTATGTATGTATGTGAGTCTTGTTGTACCAATTGCTTTTAAAACTAATAAATGTGTTTTAAACCCCACTGACAACGTGCCTCACTTTCTCTACCTACTCCCCCCCCTACTACCACCACTGGGGAGAGTCCCCATCTGATGCCCAAGACTGGAGTTAGAATCCCACGTTGGTTGCAAACAAAGAAGAGTCTACACTGGGGGGAGATGCAGATGGGTTAATTTAACCCCAAAGTTACCAATTTCCTGCAAGGACTCACACATGGCCGTGTGAGTACAGATATATTTATATATTTATTTCAAAACCCTCTAAACCACCATTACCTGTTGTTGGGAGTGACTGGAATTGCTTAAAGAAACCACATTACCGTGTCCGCTTGCACATGGCCGTGTAAGTGTATTTAATATTTTCACCAACCCCCAGCAATATTGTTGTAACCACATTAATTTTATTGTATTTTATTGTTTTTTATTGTCAAATGTTTTTTTAATCCCACGCTCCCCCATTGCTTGTATGTCTCTATATCTTTAAAAGGGTTCCGGATTAACCCTTCCCTGGGGTTGCAGCAGAGGGGAACTCCATGCTGGCTCAAAGCATCTGTCATAGAGCCGTGGTCTAACTTACTGCCACATTGTAAGCACACCTCATATATTAAGCTTAAGGTAAGCGCCAGGTTTTTTCCTATTGTCATCAGGTCCGGGAATAGGAGTCCTAGCTCTTTCCCTGTTGGCGGCCCTGGCTATAGATGCTGACTCTGGCAGCCATTTTGTTCTCTTTGACAACAATGTTGTCTCGGAGAATTAAAACTCGAATACCTTAAAAGAATCAGCTGCTTTAAATAGCAATATATTTGTTAGAAATACATTATATGATTAATGTAAACAATGATTATAATTCTATTCATATGTCTATAGTGCAATGACACACAGAACATGCAACTAATTAAGTAAAGCGTAATCATAAATGGTGAGATGCAACATGTAAAATGTCATGCCTATTTCAAGATTTTATTATTTCCGTCTTGACTGTTACTTTAACCCTATAAATGCCTGGGATGCTTAAATTGCATTGGCGAACCCTCTGGCATCGAAGTTAAAAATAATCCCCTAAAATGTCAAATCAAAACCATACAGTTTTAGGTTAGGTTACGAATGAGTGTTAATTCATATTTTCAGTACGGTGCTATTTTTACAGCGTGCCTGGTGTGATTTTATGCATTAGACATAATTACAAATATTAACGATAGCTTACAAAGAATCAATGAAACATTAAACAAGGTAATCTCTACAGCCAATTTAATGTGAGTAGGGTAAGCGGAGCAGCACAGCGTAGAAGAGAAAAGCCCAAGCATGGCAATGTTTTCTTGATGTGGCGCTGACAGTGTTTTGCAAAAGGCTTTGCAGTGTTTGTATATTAAGACTAACACCTGGGAGCAATTAAAAATGAAGACATTGCATCCATGACATACAGGTATAGTTAGGTGTTAAAGCACCAACAAGCTTAAGATCACAATGAAGCATAAAAAGGACAAACCACAACACTTGAAGATAACGTTACAAGCAGAGGTTTGTGTCCCTACTGAAGATATGTATGAAAAGCTGTATGATACTTTCACGAGTCTCCACTTACCACTCAGTAGGCAGAACCAAGAGTGATTTACCCGATGTCACTAGAGTGAAGTGATAATCATGGGTTTACATGGAAACAGTGCAAAGTTCTTCTAGCTGTACTGATCCTGGAGAAGTGTGAGCTTATTGCAGGCGGTTGCATTGTTCACCAACAACATAGTTCTTCATAGATGTTGGCCCATATTTGCAAAGCGATGCTATTCCAAAGGCAATCTGAAACCCGGAATAGCACTGATTATTAATATTGGCCGGGGTGTACAGAGGTTTCAAACCTCCCCCACATCTCTTTTCCATGTGCACTGTACAATATGTGGGACAGTAGCCATGAAGAAGAGACATTTAACATTTTGAGAGCTTTGTGCATTACTATATTTATGAAGAACTCTAATGGGTATATTTAGTTGGAAATAAAATTGAAAACAAAAAGGCAAATGTTATAGTTCCCACAACACCTTGGGTTATCTCATGAGCTCACAAATGTATCGCAAGCAGTGCCATTTATTAGTCTTATGCTAATTATAGAAATAGTTTTTTAATTCTGAAAATATGAAATTCACTTAACATTATATTATGTCAAATTATTTTAGAAAAAAAAATCTTCCCTGTAATCTGAACAAAACGGCCAAATTCAAACCCAATTCCATTAATGGTTCAAAACTTACAAGTGTCTGAAAATAAGTGGAGGGTCCCTAAAAAAGTTGAAAACTGTTTAAAGATATATAAAAATGTTTGTTCCGCACACTATTTAGCAAATGGCAAAATTATCAATGTAATCACATAGACCTCCGTCCTGAAGGGTATTGCATTGAGGAGGTTCAATGATAGCTGTTGTAAAGGGGAGAAAAGCTTGTGGTCCATATTTACTAAGCGGTGCTATTCCCTAAGACATCGTTGAGCATCAGAAGACGCCCTGGCCACTTAATTACTATGTGATGCTATGTCAGAAGACACCTGCTAGCACCAGAACTTATTTCATGGCATAGTATCGCTTAGTAGATGTAGCCCTTTACGGCCCATTCAAGTGAATGGACAGTGCCATATCATCAGATCATGGAAGAGATATTATTGCAGAGCACCACTTAGTAATTATACCCCTATTTATATACCAAGATATATATTCTAAATGTCACAATCTGAAGGCAAGTGTGGTGCAGTTCTGGGGCAAAAATACTGCACAAATGTATCAAAGACACAAATCATCGTTTTTTGTTTGAAACATCCATTGCAGTTGTTTTATCTCATAAGTGCACCTCTCTTGGTTTGTTACACGGACTCTATGTTTAACTGCCCCAAATGTGTTGATGCAGTGCTGAATTGGTAGATAAATGTCCCAAATATGCTGGGTGGAACAGAAACATATTGTTGACATCATGCCCTCCTAAAGGCACAATGACACATAGTCGACCAATGTAATTACTTAGTGGCCTCTGAATGGGTAAATGTGCATCAATCAAGTGTTTTCTTTAACCTTATCCTACCCTGTCCTGATCAGAGAACCAATAGAGATAAGGAGGAGAGAGGGAACCCTGGCTGTACAAATGCTTGTAGAACACACAGAGACATCACACAGAAGGGAGCAGCCAGAAGAAATCAAAGCTCTTTCAAGTCTAACTTTAAAAATAAAATAAAAAATACTTATAGGCGTTAGAATTGGGTAAAAAGGCATCAATTACCCAGATGCAACACCTTAAACATGGCACTGGAATTTGTTCACTTTGGTCCTAGAAAGTATTGCTCCTTTAAGGATAGTTTTCCTGTCAATGATACTCCGTGTAATGAGTAGAGAGCCTCCCACACAATACAAATACGTTCAAGGAGGGATGAAAAGTCTGCACTTCTAAAGAGGTTGCTGACGAGTAACAGCAGAAAATGTGACCAGGTGCTGTTGTCCAGTGAATGCAAACAACAAACATAAGAGCCATTGCCAATAATGAATGTTATCTCTTGGCAAGGGCTCTTTAGCTTAGCCAAATACACAGCTTAGAAAACTGAAAAGTGAAGAAGGAACAGTTTTTTTTACAATACACATGATGTTGCAGTCGTTTCATGCTGTCTACAGTCATTATTTCCTCTTTTCTTCTTGCAATAGCTACTGAATAATGTTAAAATGGCTGTTATTTTCCCCTTTGGATAAAATCCACACGTTATAGTCCGGATTTATTGAGTGGTGGTAAGACAAAAGACATCTTACATTTAGTTCAAATGAATGGACCCTGAGGTGTCTTAGGCTTTGGTCCCGCTGCGGCCGGCGGTGCGCGCGGCCACGCGGTCGCGGACCAACAGCTGCTTGCCTCTGTTCTTGAGGTCCCCGCTGGCTCCTTCCGGCGGGGTTGACTGCATGCTGTGACGCGTCAGCCAGCCGGAGCTACAAGGAGCTTGTGATTTCGGCGAGTGCCGCGTCACGTGGCATGCAAGGGAACCAATCATGGATTGGATCCCAGCAGCCAATCCGATTTCCCCCCCCCACCCCTGCTCCGATCCCCCCGTTCCATTCACCCTCCCGTTCCGATTTCCCCCCTCTGATTACCCCCCTGCTCCGATCCCCCCGTTCCATTCACTCCCCTGCTCCAATTTCCCCCCTCTTCTCCGATCCCCCTTCCAATTCCCCTCCTGCTCTGATCCCCCTCCGATTCACCCCGTGTGTATTTGTGTGTGTGCTTGTGTGTGTGAGTGCCTGTGAGCCTGTGAGTGTGTGAGGGTGCCTGTGTGTGTGTGAGGGTGCCTGTGTGTGCGAGTGCCTGTGAGTGTGTGAGGTGCCTGTGTGTGTGTGAGGGTGCCTGTGTGTGTGTGAGTGCCTGTGAGCCTGTGAGTGTGTGAGGGTGCCTGTGTGTGTGAGTGCCTGTGAGTGTGCCTGTGTGTGTGTGAGGGTGCCTTTGTGTGTGTGAGGGTGCGGAGGGGGCTGAGGGTGACATGGGGCTGAGGGGGCCGAGGGTGCTGAGGGGGCGGAGGGTGCTGAGGGGCGGAGGGTGCCGAGGGGCTGAGGGGCGGAGGGTTCCGACGGGCTGAGGGGCGGCTGCAGTGCTGCGCTGTGGGGCGGTACCGCCCCCTCACATCATGGCCGCGCCCCCCAACCATTTTGGCCACGCCCCCCGCGCCGGAAAAAAATTCACTGCAGACCGCAGATCGCGGTGCAGTGAATTGCACGCGCCGCCGGCAAGCAAGCCGTGCGGTCGCATGCAGCGGGGCCTTAGCCTTAGGCTTAGCACTGCTTATTAAATTTGCTCTTACATGTGTATTTTGTATATATAAATATATATTTTTTAAAACTTGATTTGTATTGAGATTTGTCCTCAGGACGGGGGGGGGGGGAGGGTGGATAAAAAAGAATTTTCGTACACGCAGATTGGTACAAAACAGTCGCAGTCAATACTTTTACTGTTAACAGGTATTCATAAAATTGGCTATCAGTAAAAAGAAGAATACAGATTGGGTTGTAGCCAGTGTCAGGTTACCCATTGGGCCTGGGCCTAAGGCGGCAGGATTTGGGGGCGGCAAAAATGTCCGCCCCATTTGCATTTGCCGCACTCTTGGGCCTATCTGACCTAATGGGAAGGAACTTACTTACCTGTGCCGGCCGCCTCTGTTCTGCTGCCCTGATGGAGAATACTCCATACTCAATACTCCTTCAAAATAGCACATCAAATGCGGATGTCATAACCGGCACATGGCGTCTCGTTGCCACGGTAATGCAACATCATGCGATGTCATGTTGGTGACGTAAGCGGTGTCATTTGACGCTGGATTCTGAATGTGAAGCAGGGCAGTAGAATAGAGGCCGCCAGCATAGGTAAGTGCCTAAGTGTGGTGGATTTGTAAATCCACCGCTGGTTGTAGCTCATCGTGCTTTTGCAAATTGGTATTAGTCAACGAAATGTAATTTGCTTATTAACAAAGGTGGGAGGTCTGTCACATGTCCTTTAAAAATAATCCATGGATCCCATACCTGCTGAAACTTATGACGGGTCATTCAACATGGAGGTTAAAAAGTATTTTTGCTTTCTATGAGCTAGCTATTACACATTTTGTTGCCGACAATATGTTAGTAATGTGTAGGTTCTCAATGGGTTTAAGCACTAGAAAAGTCCAAGGGCCTGGTGGGATGTTACTGCCTGCAACATATCTATCTTGTATTGTATATTTCTAATGATACTCTGTGTTTCTACCATTTATTTCCTCACCCTGCTCCCCACTCCCAAATAAAATTGGAGACACAACACATTGAGCCCTAAAAAAAAAAAAAAAAGTATGTCTGAGAAAGATGGCAGGTTCTTTGTAGGCTATGATACATTTTAGGTCACCAACATTACAGTTCTCCATAAATGTTCATTAGATATTTTCATAAATGTTCATTACAGTTACATAGTTACAAAGTTACATACTGTTGTAGATCAGGTTGAAAAAAGACATATGTCATTTGCATTCAACCTATGTTAAATTTAGACGACAGATACTTATCCTATATTTGTACTTACAGTATATTGATCCAGAGGAAGGCAAACAAAATACCCCAGTGAAACATACTCTGATTATGTTTCACAAAGGAAAAATACATTCCTTCCTGAGTCCAATAATAGGTATCAGATTTCACCTTTGATCAACATCCTTCCCATGTTTACTTATTTGGTATATCCTTGTATACATTTCCTTTCTAAAAAGATGCCCAACCTTTTTTTAAACGATCTTTTATCTATTGTATCTGCCATCATAGTCTCCATGGGTAATGAATTTCACATTTTACTGTCCTTACTGTAAATAACCCTTTCCTGTGTTGCTGGTGAAATCTCCTTTCCAAAACATACTGGACACCTAACAAGCTCCTATTAAACCCCCAAGAATACCCACAACATATATATAAGCATATGAGTGTCAGAGGAGTGCTACTGAGCATGGCAATATGCATTAAAACCAGAGACATAACATAAAACACAGACAAAGCTCAGTTTTTAGCACATCTAGTGAGACTCATACACGGTACAGTGCCTAAATATATATGGATAAATATCTAATATGTAAATGGTCTTTTAGTTTGACATTTTTGGCCAAAATTGTTGTAAGCCCCTGAGCCAACGCCAAGGCAGACCACATATCAGGGGTCCCTAACGCTAATATAAATTCTTAATAACCTGTTTAATAACAGGAAGAATGATTTATAGTAAAAGACAGAACTTTGCAGCTAATATTGACAGATTTACTATAAATCATTCTTCCTGTTATTAAACAGGTTATTAAGAATTTATATTAGCGTTAGGGACCCCTGATATGTGGTCTGCCTTGGCGTTGGCTCAGGGGCTTACAACAATTTTGGCCAAAAATGTCAAACTAAAAGACCATTTACTTATTAGATATTTATCCATATATATTTAGGCACTGTACCGTGTATGAGTCTCACTAGATGTGCTAAAAACTGAGCTTTGTCTGTGTTTTATGTTATGTCTCTGGTTTTAATGAAATCTCCTTTCCTCCACAGGGATGACCCTGTGTTGTTTGTATTGCCCTTGGGATGAATAGTTATTGTTACATCGTCTTGTATTGACCCTGAATGTATTTGTATATAGTTATCATATCGCCTCTTAGACACCTGTTTTCTAATGTAAACACATCTAATTTAGCCAGCCTGTCCTCATAAATCAGATTTTTCATCCCATTTATTAATTTGGTGACTCTTCTTGGCACTTTTTCTAAGTTTTATAATGTATTTTTATGGAGTGGGGCCCAAAACTGTACTCCATATTCAATAGTCTTATTAATGCTTTATATAGTGGCATAATTATGCTTACTTCCCTTCCATTCATATAACGTTTATTGCAAGATAAGACCTTATTTACCTTTGAAGCTACTGCCTGCCATTGGGCACTATTGCTAAGGCTATTGTCTACAAGCACACCTAAATCCTTCTCCATCAAGGATTAACCTAATTTTGCCTCATTTAATTTGCCCCTTTTAATTTGTAAGTACTGATGAAATGCCGAAAAATGTGCGAAACGCGTTAGAGCTGCTTACCTCACTTATGCCATGCTGTCACTTGACTCATTAAATTGGTTTTAATTTAGTTACTCTATTGTAGCCCCTTCATTTTTGCTGCTGTGTTCCATTTTTTTCTTTCTATTGGATACTCTGCACTTTCTTTACAACGTGAGGCACGCATGTGGAATGGATGGCATCATACTGTGAGTACATTTACTTCCTTACCATATTATGGTCTTCAGACAGTGGGAGGAAGATTGCTGGATACTGTAAAAGAAGCTATAGGGTGGTGGTCCACTTAGGAAGAGAACCAGAAAGTGCTGTTTATTAACAGTCACTGACTGTATTAACAACCATTGGACATTATGTTTACACCTCCCCCTTATTTTGAGCAACATTTCTTCATTAAATACCATACTCTATGATGCATTGATAGTCCTTTTCTTCAAGCAAGTTGATACATTTCATAGTTACTAGAAGAAACTGTGGCGCTCCTTATAAAATGATTGGAATGATCCCTTAATAACTAGGATAAAACTCAAATGAGCATCTACCAGAAAATAAAATAAAAATGTGAAATACTGGCCACAAATCTTTGCTGCTGCTCTGCCGAAAGAGGATCTCCCAGGATCCTCACACAGTATAGGAACACAATAGGGTGAGCGCATAAACGAAAAAAAGGGAGAACGTGATTAATACACTCATGTAATATGGCATAAAATCAATAGATAAAAAACACAGAGATGGAGGGGATGATGAATGGATAATCAATAAATAATAAACCACTCACACGGCCATGTGTGAGTGTCTGCCCATCACAAAGTCCACCACATAATCCACAGTCTTGTCTGTATGGTCACTCAAACGGTCACTGATGGTAGAGGTGATCTCAAGGGGAATATGAAAAGAAAGTGCTGTCGGTGTATGTCACTGTTGAGTGACAGTGGTAATGAATAATAACTATAGTGATTCCACTCACATGGCCATATGTGAGTGGGGGGCACTCAGAGAAAGTCCAAGCTTCACTGCTGGATGGTAGGATCAAATCCTCTGTTGTCACTCATATACAGTACATGATATGCAGTAAGGGTATGACACAGAATTTCTTCAAGAGAACACGTGTCAATTAAAAATGTACCAAATACAAGTTACATAAGTACATACTGTATAAAAGATGCTGCTGCACATATGAACTCACAGCAGCTGTCCTTCGTAGTTCGTCCGGCGTGTATCCTGACTTCCGCGTCCGGAATGCCTGGCAACGAACAGGCTCAGGTCTGTCTACGGTGGCTCACTGTGTCCAAAAATCCTCCTCAGAACAACACGTTTCGCTCGGTTAGTTTCGTCAGGTTCCATTTCTTCAGTTAACAGACTGTTACTTTGTATTCAAGATTTTGAAGCACTGATCAATGGAACTTTGTTTCTTTGTTGTCTAATTTGTAAGTACAGTAGCCTGTTTATTCTTGCTTCCCAAATGCATAACCTTACCTGCATCTGTATTAAAGCTCATCTGCCATTTACCTTTCCAAGTTTCTAGTTTATCTAATGCCTTCTGGAGAGAAATTTCATCCTGTTCTGATTTTACTACCGTACATAATTTAGTGTCATCAGCAAAGATAGAGACTTTGCTCTCTATGTCAACCTCAAGGTAATAAACAAATAAAAAGCAAGGGTCCCAGTACCAAACCTTGAGGTACTCCACTTACAACTTTAGTACAACCTGAAAAACTTTCATTTATGAAAACACTCTGTTGTCTATCCTTCAACCCGTTTTCAATCCATGTGCAAATATTTTAAACAAGACCAATTTCCACGTGTTGGCTGTCAACGAAACCGGCCCAAGAAACTGATGTCCCACACACCAGACACAGATGCACACTACATGTACCCAACACACAGCACATATAGATAAACACATTTTTCCTGGTGCATATTATCCTGTACTAAACCTTCAAGGGGTATCCCCACTATTGATGTCAGGCTTACAGGTCTGTAATTCCTCTTTTTAAATATAGGCACCACATCTGATTTATGCAAATCTTGTGGTACTGAGCCTGTGGAAATGGAGCCCTTGAATAGAAAATATAATGTTTTGGCTATTACTGAATTTAGCCCCCTTAAGAATCATTGGGTGCATACCATCTGGGCATGCACTTTACTTACATTTTATCAAGCCGCCCATGCACTTTTTTCTCAGTTAACCAATTGTCCATTAATATAGAGGTTGTGGCTGCCTCCTGTTGCAATATTTTTGTAATCAACTCCTCCTTGGTAAATACATAGGCAAATAATGTATTTAATACCTTTGCCTTTTCGATATCTCCAATAATTTGCCTGCCATATCACACTGAAATGGTTCTATATTCTCTTTTCTTATCTGTTTGTTATTAAGGTACCTAAAAAAACTTTTAGAGTTGATCTTACTTTCTATTGCATTAATTTTTGCTAACCTGGTTGCCCTTTTGCAACTTTTGTTACATTCTTTAATTCTGATAAAATGCATCTTTCCCTTCTGACGTTAAGAATCTAAATGCCTGCCTTGTCCTTTTCATTTCCTCCCCTACCTGTTTATTTAGACACATTGGTTTAAACTTGCTTCATTTTTATTTATTACCCAAGGGTATACACTGATAGGTGTACTTATCTAAAAATCTTTTAAAAAGTGCTTATTTATCGTACACTTTTTCCTGCAAAAATGGAATCCCAATGTAATCCTTGTAGATGATGCTTGAGTTTAGTCAAATCTGGCTTTCTAAAATGTAAAGTCTTTGTTTAACCCATAATATATGTTTTTGATCATTTATTGAAATGAGACCATATTATGATCACTTTTACCCAAATGTTCCATGACTTGAATATTTGTTATAATTTCTAAATTGTTTGTTTATTTAAATTTGTTACCAAATCCAGTAATGGATTTCTCCTGGTTTCGTTCCTAAATAATTTGGGTAATGTCATTCTCTTTTAGCTCCTCAAAAAAAAAGAAAAAGTTTCCTTTAGTTGTAATGCTAATCTCATTGCCCCAGTCTATGTCTGGATAATTAAAATCACCCATTATGAAAACATGACCCAGTTTTTTTTAATGCTTTCTCCATTTGCAAAAGTATTTTGGCTTCCTCTATCTCACAGATATTTAGTGGTTTATAGCTTATCCCTACAAACTTTTACCTCCACTGCTAATTTTGATGCACTGTCTCTACATTTGTATCAATCCTTCCCTAAACATCTTCCTTTATAATAGGTTTTAGATGCAGTTTAACTTATAAACATACTCCACCACCTCTTCAATTTGTTCGATCCCTCCATAAAATGCAATAACCCTCTAAATTAACTGCAGTCATGAATTTCATCCCACCATGTTTCAGTAATGCCTATGATATCAAATTACTCCCTACTGGCTATTAATTAAAGCTCCCCCATTTTATCTGTCAGGCTTCTTGCATTAGCAAGCATGCACTTTAGGTTTTTACAAGTCTGTACTATTGTTATCTTATCTGCCCCTGCCTTTCTGCTCCAAATGAATTCAGTCTTTAGAAGTTTATTTGTATTATCTGTATTTAATATGGGTGCATCCCTAACCTGCCAAATTCCAACTCACCCCAATCCACCTCAATGACCTATAGCTATGTTCCCATCCATAACTATTCTGCCTAGTCCATTACCTCTTGCTTGTCCCCCCTCACTCCTTTCTATTCTAAAATCTCCTCCAACCTTTTTAACATCCTTCTCCCTAGCACAGATGATCCCTCTTCATTGAGGTTCAATCCATTCCTACTAAAAAGATAGCACCTTTCAGAGGAGGGCTCCCACTGCACTAATACCCCAAACCCTCATTCCTACACCACTTTCTGAGCACTCATTAACCTCCGTGAGCTCCAACTGTCTCCCTAGGGCAGGACATGGCACTGGTAGTATTTCTGAAAATATTACCTTGGAGGTCTTTGCCTTAAACTTGCGACTTAGATCCTTGAAATCATTGTTTTGGACCACCATCTTTCTTTAACGTTGCAATTGGTGCCATTGATCCTATCAATTGAGTCACCTACCACCACAACCTTCTTGGTCTCTGAGTATCCTGAGTTCCCTCAGGGCTGGAGGATCTATTCCCCATGTTGCTAGAAAAAACAGTCTCCCCCAGCCTTGCCATTCCTGCCCTGATGCCCCCAATATCTTCACTTAATCTGGCAAATCTATTGGGATGGGTCAGATAAGAACTGACCTACCCCTTTCTCTTCTCCCTGCTTTCCCAGCTACCTACCTGTTCCTCTACCTAACAAATAGCTCCACCCTCTGCACCAGTAATCCCAGCCAGGGGCTACTCAGTGAGCAATAAACACCTTTCAAGATTGTCAATGTCCCTCCATATTGCAAGTTACCTCTTTGGATCAGTAATCTGAGACTCCAAAGAGACCACCTGCTCCCACTTCCCACAGAGGTATGCTCCTGGGAACAGCTGCTCCAAGTGCACATGCATGTGGCAAGATGTGCATTGAGTGGCATTCTCAATCCTGCTCATTGGTGCAACTATGAAGTATTAGGTGCAAACAATTTACTGTACATCTATATACATTATGTTACACCTTCTTTGTTTCTACTCCTTCAGGTTACAACTCCACACTTAATCCAAACTGTACTTGAACCACACTGCAATTCAGTCACACAGCTTGATCAGTGTTCGCAGGCTCAAGGGTTCATTATAAGCCTCTGTTTAAAGAACAACACACACACCAATTAGGTGTGTTAGGTAATCAATAAACTAACACCCACCCACTGCAGTCTCTCAAATCAGGTAGTAATTTTTTTTAAAAGAAATTACCACAAACTCTCAATTACCACATAATCAAATCAAAATAAAGTAACCCAATGTACACTCTCAAAACTCACACACCAATGCGAGTAATATGCACGGTACACCACTTTCTGTCTGGTTATAACTCCACAGTTGATCCAAACTGGACTTGAACCACACATCTATTGAGTCACACAGCTCAGTTCTCGCAGGGGTGGATGATCTTAGAAAATGGAATTATAGTGTCTCAAAATCCCCATGGTTTGTTCTTCGAATGTACTCTGAGAAAGCTGATGATAATTTACGTAAATTCGTCTGAAATGAGAAAAAGTTATCATGCAACAGTGTAAATCATTTTTGCGATATTGATTAGAGCAATTTGCTTTGCACACTCTCAAAATACAATTGAACAAGAATTCTGAAGGATTACCAGTCAGTGGGTCTTGGAAGCGCAGAAAGTCGTTCACAATAACAAAGAATGAAGAAATCCAGAAAATTGCAAAAAAAATCATGTGTATTAAATTACATGTTTCAAAATAAACCAGCTCTTCAATCCATAAGGACCATCATCAGGGTAATCTTTACAGTGACCATTTAGTGCTAAATATATATATATATATATATATACAGTGCTCGACAAACCCGGTCGCCCACTCGCCAGGCGCGATGGGAAATTGGCCGGTGGCCAGCTACTTTTTTTCCCCTGCTCTGGGCAAATTTTTTTAAAATAAATAAATAACAAAAAAAAAATATCCTCCTGGCTGTTTGGCTAATTGGTCGTGATGCGGAATGGAGCCCTTCTCTGCAGGGGTAAGTAATGGCTGCTCCTGCTCCTCGCGCATGTGGTCCCTGTCTCCGGCAAGCACTTCCCCCCTCATCCCCTCAGTCTCCGTTCCTGTCCCCGTGGCTGCACGTGCGGGGCAGGAGATGAGTAGATGACAGCGGGGGATGTTCCCCCCCCCCCTCGGACCCGCTTCCCCTTAGTTTTCGCTCCTGTCCCCATTGCTGCACGCGCGGGGCAGGAGATGAGGAGATGACAGCGGGGGATGTCCCCCCCCCCTCGGACCCGCTTCCCCTCAGTCTCCGTTCCAGTCCCCGTGGCTGCACGCATGGGCAGGAGATGCCAGCAGGTGTGTTCCCCTCGGCCCCCGTGGCTGTCTCCGCTCCCCCCCCCACAGAGAGTGTGTGTGTGTGTGTGTATGAGAGAGTGTTTGTGTGTGTGTATGAGAGAGTGTTTGTGTGTGTGTATGAGAAAGAGAGAGAGAGAGTGTGTGTGTGTGTGTACGTGTAGGACACCAGAGGTACACCCCACCCCACCCAGTCAGTCATCACCCCACCCAGTCAGTCATCCCCCCACAGCACCCAGTCAGTCATCCCCCTATAGCACCCAGTCAGTCAGTCATCCCCCCACAGCACCCAGTCAGTCATCCCCCCACCCAGTCAGTTAGTCATCCCCCCACCCAGTCAGTCATACCCCCCCACCCAGTCAATCATACCCCCCCCCACCCAGTCAGTCATACCCCCCCACCCAGTCAGTCAGTCATACCCCCCCACCCAGTCAGTCATACCCCACCCACCCAGTCAGTCATACTCCCCCCACCCAGTCATACCCCCCCACCCAGTCAGTCACACCCCCCCACCCAGTCAGTCATACCCCCCCACCCAGTCATACCCCCCACCCAGTCAATCATACCCCCCCCACCCAGTCAGTCATAAACCCCCACCCAGTCAGTCATACCCCCCCACCCAGTCAGTCATACCCCCCACCAAGTCAGTCATACCCCCCCACCCAGTCAGTCAAAAGTCAGTCATAGTCAGTCATCCCAACCCTCCCACCCCAGACAGTCAGTAATCCCCACCCAGTCAGACACCCCGTCACCCCACCCCGCCACCCCACCCAATCACTCCACCCCCCCAATCACCCAGTCACCCCACCCCCCCAGTCACCCCACCCCCCAATCACCCCACCCAGTCACCCCACACCCCCACAGTCACCCTCTCTCCGTCTCTCACCCTCTCTCCGTCTCTCACCCTCTCTCCATCTCTCACCCTCTCTCTCACCCTCTCTCCCCGTCTCTCTCTCTGTCTCTCACCCTCTCTCCGTTTCACCCTCTCTCTCACCCTCTCCCCGTCTCTCACCCTCTCTCTGTCTCTCACCCTCTCTTCGTCTCACCCTCTCTCGCCCTCTCTCCATCTCTTGCCCTCTCTCCGTCTCTTGCCCTCTCTCCGTCTCTCGCCCTCTCTCCGTCTCTCACCGTCTCTCGCCCTCTCTCCGTCTCTCGCCCTCTCTCCATCTCTCATCCTCTCTCTCTCACCCTCTCTCTCACTCTCTGTCTCACCCTCTCTCTCACTCTCTGTTTCACCCTCTCACCCTCTCACCCTCTCTCTGTCTCACCCTCTCTCTGTCTCACCCTCTCTCTGTCTCACCCTCTCTCTTTCTCACACTCTCTCTGTCTCACAATCCGGATCTGGATATTTTATTTACCCTGTATATCTTAACTGCTCTATTCTACACCGAAATAACCTACACTGCTTTCTTCCAGATCTGACTCAAGCTTCACACGGAAGACATCGGAACCCCCCCTAACCCAGAAGACAGGTAGGGAACACCTCCCCTCCAATGTATAACATTGCGGGAATGTGGGTACCTGGATATTGAGGGACTGCGGATCAGGTAAGATTCCAGGCGGGATTGCTGCTTTAAATATTGTGAAGCGGGGGCATCCAGGCACTAATTAAGGGGTGCAGGAAACTAGTAATTCAAAAACGAATGTTCTTACTAGGAATTTATTCAATTTATTTCATTTATGGTTTTTTATTAAATGCGGGGCAAGGGGCGGGATTAGAGGCGGGGTTGGGGCGGGACTAGGTGGCGAGTAGATTTTTGGGTGATTTGTCAAGCACTGTATATATATATATATATATATATATGCACATCATCGCTGGGCCTGAATCTGGCATACAAGGAACCAGCTGCAGCTGATCGAGGGATCAATGTGGACTCGTTTCTTCCATTTCAAGCTGCAAGTATAACGCATAACAGACTTACCGGCTGACTGAGTGCGGGTGAGCACTTTGGAGCGGTGAGATCGCCAATATTATTACGATAAGCGGTTGTATCTTAACCTTTTAGTACGTGCATTATTTACCTGATCAAAAGTGATTCCTGTCATTCGCCAAAAATAAGTTTATTTTTCTTGTTTAATGTATTTTTAATACATTTTCTACACGATGTATATACACTTTTTTTTAACTTAAGTCACAATTATTCTAATACCATACTGTATATTGTGAGTTTTTTTAATAACGTTTTCCACATTTATTGATACATTTTTGGTGTCAAGTATCATTTGGTGTGCTTCTTTTTTCCGTTCGAATAAATCTGAAATAATGAAGAAACTGCTAATATGAAATACAAGATGTTACATGACTGAGTGCTTTTACTGCCCAATAAACTTTGCTAGCTGGGATTCCATCTACAAGCATCAAACAAGAGTACTATCAAGATAGGGTAGTGTCTTTAGAATAAACAGGAGTTTTAAGTGCCACTATAAACTTCTTAAAATTAATGGAGCAAGGCACAGGCCAACTTATTAATTGTCAAGCCCACTCTTTCGCTGTGCACCTAGTACTAAAAACCCTGAAAACCAGTAGCAAGGTACTTCTGCTTTTTAGTGCTTCGAATATATTTTCAGGAAATAAGATCTACTCTAAAAACAAACGACAAACTTTAACATGTATGGATTGGCTGGAATTAGCATTAAATGAATGCTGAACGCATCTCACAATTGTAAAAGCCACGTTAATACGTATGTATTTGAACTTGTACAATGTAGGCCGTAAGATAACTTGAGCAGATTATACGACAGCAATAAAACCCGTTCCCCGTTTTACTCTTTTCCTGTCCTCTTTCCCCAGATTTTGGATCTCGAGTGTCTTGTTTGTTAGCTAACATATTATGTTAAATACAATAGAAAAAGACAAGAACAGAGCGCACACCTCATAGTGTAGTATTACATTTTACTCAACAAGAAAAAGATAAAAATGCACTTACAAAATGCCAGTGCAATGAGAGCACTGAATATGATCAATTCCGTGGTTGAGTAGTTAAGGGCTGTCTGCACGGTTCCTCTTCCTTGTTCTGACGCGTCCGTCATTTTGTGTGTATATTTTATTATTGTGGTATATTTTATTATTGTGATTTATTTATATTTTCTTAGTTGAGTGCCCTGAGCAGAGGCTTAAAACTGTTATTTGTGTATCTTTTGGCATCAAGTAGTTGGTTTGATGCTTGCACTTTGTATTAGCCTGGGAGATATATTGTTTTAATATTTGATATTGTTTAGTGATCAGCAATTTATTTTTTCATTTTGTTAAATACAATAGAGCAAAAAAACAAAAAACAAAAGGTAGCTAGATTGCAGAAGAGGGTGAGGAGTTTCTGAGTCTGAGAGGAGCTACAGGTTATGTGTGACTCAGTAAAAGTGCAGAATCACTGCGCAACATACATTAGATTAAACAAAAAAACAGGAAAAGGTAGCGCTAAAATTCAAAAAATGAATAATCTCAAAACTATGTACTATAGTAGATGTGGAATGGCGGCTGCCTGTGATATAACACTGACCCCCAGGTCAGAGAAACAACATGTGATGTGAAATATTATATCTATGGCGCTCCGCACATAACATCAAAGTATAAAAGGATATATACAACCCGGATCAGATGCTGGATCAGGTGTAGGGAGGTGCTCCAAACGAAGAAGATTCGCATATAAATAAAGACAAAATAAAAGCATATAGCGTAATATTGTCAAATCAATTCCACTGAATTAATGCAGTAAAACAAATAAAAATATATAAATAAAAACAAAAAACAAAACTAAAACAAAGAGCTGAGAGAAAACAACAGGTAAAATAAAACACATTTAATATTAACAATAATAGGACATAACCATAGTTAAAACAGAAATATATGTCTGCTGGTAATGCTGCTGCTGAAGCTGAAGTGACCACTTACCAGACATGAAGTGGTAATGCGCAGTGGATAAATCAGAGAGTATCCCCTCTCGTGTAAATCAAACGGCTCGTGGCATCTCCCCTGTGCGGCAGATTTTCATTCTTTCAACTCTCCCTTCCGTGTTGCGCCGCTCCTCTTGGTCTTGTGACCATAGACCTCAGTGCGTGGTCAGCTCGGGAGTAGAAAGAACTGCATCCGCAGATTCGCCAGACGGGGATCCCACCAGGCACGTGATTAGCAGCTGCAGATTCGCCGCGTTCTAAATATCAAACAGCGTGTGCAGTATAGTCCCGTCGGTGGTGGTCACAAAAGTGAACAGTAGGGCCAGCAGATCCCACCCTACGCGTTTCGGAAGTGGAACCACTAACCTTTTACCCCTGAGGAAGGAAGTTCCACTTCCAAAACGTGTAGGGTGGGATCTGCTGGCCCTGCTGTTCACTTTTGTGACCACCACCTACATTACTTACCTAATCTGGCAATCAATTGATGTTCCTGTTATAAATCTGTCACAATCCTGATTGTGTGCCTAACATAATGGCAGCTTCAGTCAGTGCAATTCAGCAGCTGCAACGTATCCTTATATTACTAAGGTAACATTATCTATTGCTATACTTTACAGCTCAAACTGCTGGGAATATTGGCAACAAATTATCCCAAACAGGAAAGTTTTCCCCCCTGCGCACCCCTTCCTGCTCACACTCTACTCACCAGCTCTCACCCCCTTGTTCCTCATCTACGGCGGCGGGGTCACGTGACCCCGCAGCGTCATTTGATGCCTTGTTGTCTTGGTGACGTGTCACCGAAGACAAGGTAGGAGACATTGCGGAGGCCTCACGCGATCTCCCCACATTTAATTTAAATGCCGTGTAGAAGAGCGCGGGGCCTCTACAACCATCGCAACCCCCCCTAAAAAATCTTGTGCCCCCCCCGGGGGGAGCACCCCCCTCTTGCGCACCCCTGGCTTAGGAGGTGATAAACTCTGCTATATACTGTAAGTCAAAGGATGCTCAGTATATTAAAACTCATTAAAAATTGCACTAAGGTGTATAAAAACAAAAAACAACCCCCCACCCAAAAAAACAGTTACCATTATATAATACTACAGAATTGATTTATTTAACAAAAAAAAATACGATTTCACTGCTACTTAATCCATTTGGCACACTCAGTAAGGGAAGGCTGTAATCCCGAATAAAAATGAATGTACCTATAAATGTTGATGATATTAAATTGTACATTTTATTCTACAATTAATCAAATGTTTAAATCATAATTACTCCCAAAATTAGGGGCAAAGAAATATAGAAAGGAAAGTGGTGGACATTAACATCTTAGAAAGCAAGTGACTATTATAAAGAAATCAGAATGAAACATTGTAAATAAAAATAAACATTATAATAATATGACTGTATACAGTGACAGTAATATTATATATGACTTTATACAGTGACAGTAATATTATATATGACTTTATACAGTGACAGCATTATATTAATATATGACTGTATACAGAGACAGCATTATATCATTATATGACTGTATACAGAGACAGCATTATATCATTATATGACTGTATACAGAGACAGCATTATATCATTATATGACTGTATACAGAGACAGCATTATATCATTATATGACTGTATACAGAGACAGCATTATATCATTATATGACTGTATACAGAGACAGCATTATATCATTATATGACTGTATACAGAGACAGCATTATATCATTATATGACTGTATACAGTGACAGCATTATATCATTATATGACTGTATACAGAGACAGCATTATATCATTATATGACTGTATACAGAGACAGCATTATATCATTATATGACTGTATACAGTGACAGCATTATATTATTATATGACTGTATACAGAGACAGCATTATATCATTATATGACTGTATACAGAGACAGCATTATATCATTATATGACTGTATACAGTGACAGCATTATATCATTAAATGACTGTATACAGAGACAGCATTATATCATTATATGACTGTATACAGTGACAGCATTATATCAATATATGACTGTATACAGAGACAGCATTATATCATTATATGACTGTATACAGTGACAGCATTATATCAATATATGACTGTATACAGAGACAGCATTATATCATTATATGACTGTATACAGTGACAGCATTATAATATTATATGACTGTATACAGAGACAGCATTATTTCATTATATGACTGTATACAGTGACAGCATTATATCAATATATGACTGTATACAGAGACAGCATTATATCATTATATGACTGTATACAGGGACAGCATTATAATATTATATGACTGTATACAGAGACGGCATTATATCATTATATGACTGTATACAGAGACAGCATTATATTATTATATGACTGTATACAGAGACAGCATTATATCATTATATGACAGTATACAGAAACGGCATTATATAATGATATGACTGTATACAGAGACAGCATTATATTATTATATGACTGTATACAAAGACATGCTGTCAATCGGAGTGCATGTATTTTAGAAGTGCTCTAGTGTTCACATCCTTACCTTTGATGTTGGTGAATTCAGTTCGAATCACATTGTTAGTGTGTTCGAAAAGGCATTTAGGTGCCATGTGCCCCTGTTAGAGGGGGCAGGAGTGGGCAGTTGTGTAGAATTACTATTTATCTCTTGCAGTAAATAACACAGACTGACTGTCACCTTCTTTTGAAAGCGACTTTCCTGCAAAAACAAACTCAACACACTCTATTAACCATACTGTCACAAAAGATATTCTAAAGCGAAACAAAAATACATGGATAATCAATGTCTGTTCTGTTAGGCACTGTAAACATACTGTACCCACATTTGTATTTTACTTTCAACTCATTTTGATCACGCGTCTCTTTTATTCTTATCCTCTGTTTAGATTGCAAGCTCTTCGGGGCAATGTTAATTGGTTCATTTTAAGTTTAACTGTATGTCTGTGTATTGTTGCCAGAGGTCCCGTAAATGGCATTATCCCTTATTTTATTGACTTGTCCCGCTGTCCCGGAAAGGTTTGTCACGACGTATAATTGTCCCGCATTTTTGTGGCTTGACGTGAAATGCCTACATTTAAAATGGCTGTAATGAAATCAGTCATCAAGACGGAATAGATTTCTAAGTGAGTGTAATAGTTACCTTTTTTCCGATAGATGTCGCCTTACTAGATTATTAAATCAATAAATTTAGGACACTACAGTTAGGACACTACCTGGTCACCTCATAATACCATGACACCAAGCCCTATAAGGGTTTTACTTTTTCTCCCACCGCTACTCCTTAGATCGCTGAACGTCGTTTCCCGCCCAGCCAAGAGCAGAGAGGATAAAAAAGAATATAGCGGTCAAGCAGGAGATACCATTCAACTCCAAGCATTTGCAAATCATTCATCCCTCATTATGATGTCACAGTTTCAAACTGGATTTCGGCATCCCATATTATACAAACTTCAACGTGGCAACTCTATGTCTGTGGTCCTTGTCCACACCATACTCTCGTAATGTTAATTGTCTGTACCATTCACTGGAAAGTTGCGTTTACATATATATATATATACATATATATTTTGCACTTCTCTGAGGAAGATCCCCCTGTGGGATCGAAACGTTGGACTTTTGTGCTTTGTGTTCTAATACACTTACTGAACTTACCTGTCGGAGTGCTGTCTCCTTTTTGCCAGTTTCTGGTAATGTATGCTTTTGTTATCTTTATGGGATATGCACCAGCCCATTCAGGATACTATATTGGAGTGCCTGTGAAATATTTTTGAAATATATATATATAATATATATATATATATATATATATATATATATATATATATATATAAAATCAAAAAATAAATAGATGATACCGTTCTGTGGCTAACGAAATGCTTTTATTTTTGCGCGCTTTCGAGATACACTGATCTCTTCTTCCGGCGATGTTACAATGAATGAAGCAAGCAAAAGGTATACTTAAAAACAGTGTCTCTTGGAATGTTATCTGTGCTTGTCCTTCCCCCGTGTGGATGAGATTTATGGCTAGAAGTGTTAAATGGTTCCTGAAAGTAAGTGATGTAAGAGTGTGTATGTGTGTATCTGTGTGAATATATGTGTATATATATATATATATATATATACATATATATATATATGTATATATATATATATACACATATATATATAATACTCATTTTATGAATACCTTCCAATTGTGTTTTCATGTCTGACATCCGTACTAAAAGATTTCAAAAATAAAAATTCCCAGCATTGTCGTGAGCGTCAAAGTGCTGGATATTCATATGCAGTATACTGTATATAAAAAAAAGCAAACATTTCTTCAAGGGTGCTTGTATAATCATATATTGTGTGTCACAGGATTAGTGAATGCATTTAATTGTTTGCTTTTAAGGATTGCAGCTTACTGGGCTTCATGCTTAAGTAAACACAGCGTTGCTTTTACAGCATTATTGCTAGCTTACCCTCTCACTAACTGACTCACAATAGCGTGGACAGAAATCTTGACTTTTTTTCTCTCTCTTACTATAAGCGACATTGTAGACATTCAGATAATATTTGAACCTATTTGCTTTCTAATCCTTACACGTAAAAGAAGGAGGTGATGTTGTCCTCCAGGTAGACAAATAGCCAGGAGTTTTATCAAACTGGATTGATGCAATAACGAGGATTTAGGGACGCGGATACTTCTCAGTAGCATTTATTTATTTATAAAATGTTTTACCAGGAAGTAATATGTTGAGAGTTACCTCTCGTTTTCAAGTATGTCCTGGGAATAGAGTTATGGTGATAAATAATACATGGTTACAAGTACATAGTTACATAAGTGAACAGGGTATACATTATATACAAGACATAGCATGCACAGTTAAAGATAATATATATTATAGGCATATGGAACCGTTACAGACCAGATTAAAATGTGAGACAGCTTTAGTTTTGAAAGAACTTAAACTGGTGGAGGCTGTGAGAGTCTCTGGTAGATTGTTCCAGTTTTTGGGAGCACAGTAAGAGGATGAGTGGCCGGATACTTTGTTGAACTTTGGGACCATGAACAGTCTTTTAGAGTCAGATCTCAGATGATAAGTGCTGCATGTGGTAGGGGTGAGGAGCTTGTTCAGATAGCTGGGTAGCTTGCCCAGAAAGTATTTGAAGGCAAGACAGGTAAGTGAACTTTGCGTCTAGACTCAAGTGATGACTAATCTAGTTCTTTGAATTTCACAGTGATGTATGTTGTAGTTGCATTGGAGAACAAAACAGCATATTGAATTGTAGAGGGTATCAAGTTTGCTAAGGTGGATTTGGGGTGCAGAGCCGTATACTATGTCCCCATAGTCGATAATTGGCATTAGCATCTGCAGTGCGATACGCTTTCTGACCAGCAGACTTAGGGAGGATTTGTTCCGGTAAAGTACACCTAGTTTGGCATAGGTTTTGGATGTCAGGGTATCAATGTGCATCCCAAATGTTAAATGGGAGTCAAACCATATGCCCAAGTATTTAAAACTAGTAACAGGAGTTAGGGTGGTATTAGCGTTGGTTCTGATCTGATCTCAGTTATTGGAAGCTTTAAAAATTAGCCATGGTCCCAAATACCATTGTTACAGTCTTGTCAGTGTTTAAAAACAGTTTGTTTTGGGAAATCCAATTTTCAAGTCTCAAAAAGTCAGACTGAAGTATGTGTTCAAGGTCGGAGAGCCTAGGGCTGTGTGCATATAAGATTGTGTCATCGCATATATGTGTACTGAAGCTCCCTTACAAGCTGTAGGAAGATCATTGATGAACACTGAGAAGAGTAGGGGCCCCAGAACAGAGGCTTGCTGGACACCACAGGTGATATCCAAGGGGTTGGAGTTAGAGCCTGAGATAGACACAAGTTGGGATCTATCTGATAGGTAGGAATGAAACCAGTTTAAAGCATGCTTCCCTATTCCAGAGCACTGGAGTTTGTTAAGCAAGATAACATGATCAATAGTATCAAAAGCCTTTGCAAAATCTAGGAATATTGCACCAGTGAGTTGTCCCAGTTCCATTCCACACTGGATCTCTATGCAAACTTTTAGCAGGGTAGTTACCGTGGGGTGTTGCATTGCAAGCAGTGGTTTCACTGGCTTTAAAATTTCTACCGGATTTGAGAAATATTTGTACTGTATTTATGCTTGGAAAGCAGACGGGGTGAGAGGCTTCCTACAATAAATCTATTTTTCTTTCCATAAAAAATTAGCAAGTGTGTAAATAATACAGTAGCATTATTCAACCCCGTTTGTATCACCGCACTTTGACTACTGATTGTAACAATGTAAATGCGTTTATATTCAACCTGCTGCGGAGAATGTGCATGTATATACAGTAGCTGTAATGGGGGACCTGAACTGGGGGCACTGGAGACTGTTTATACTGGTGTAATATTGGTGCAAACATTGAATGAAAGCTTTGATTTACTTAAGAGTGATAAGATGTAAAGCAACTTGTGACCCATTCAAATAAATGGGGAGTTAAAGGCTTAGGAAAGCTTAGTAAATATGGCCCTAAATCTGGTGCTGTCTATTGCATGGGGTTGTATCTGGAACTCGTTGATAAGTGATTAGTTACACCATAAATCATTTTTCATGGTCTCTGTTCCTTTCAAGAGGGTTTTATTCTCTATGATAACTGTTGCACCATATTTGATCTAATTTGCGCAACTATGAAACTTTGAGATCAAGGAAACAGTTATTAGTTTTCAATGTGATATTTGTTTTTCCCTTGCTGTTGCTTTTTTTCTCCAGTGGTATTACAATTTAGTAACAGAGAGACCCACAAAAATAATCCTACACAATATCAATAGCATTTATTTATTTATAAAATGTTTTACCAGGACGTAATACATTGAGTTACCTCTCGCTTTCAAGTATGTCCTTGACACAGAGTTATGATGTTAAATGGTTACAAATACATGGGTATATTAAGTGAACAGTGGTATACATTATATTTATAGACATTTCATTAACAGTTATGAAACTGTTACAGGCATTTGAAACAGTCACAGACCAGATTAAAATGTAAGACAGCTTTAGTTTTGGAAGAATTTAGACAACTGAGAGTCTCAAGTAGATGTTCCAGTGTAGTGGTGCATGGTAAGAGAAGGAGGTGTGGCCGGATACTTTGTTGAATCTTGGCACCATTTGGAGTCAGATATCAGGTGATAAGAGCTGCATATGATAGGGGTGAGGAGCTTGTTCAGATAGGAGGTGCTTGTTCAGATAGGGGGCTGGGACCATCATTTATCATTTATATCATTTATCATTCATTCATTTTATTAATGTAACTCTTAGGCATATTGCTTTCTAAATGTTTCTAATTAATTTTAACATCTGATTATTATTTCTGATATGGGTCAATGAGTATATTCTCCTAGACGAATCAAACAAGGGTGGTGTCTATATAAAGATAGGGACAGAGACCATAACATTAACCCCTGAAGAAGCCGCATTGGAGAAACACGTAGGGTGCATGCACAGGAGATAGGCACAATCAGATGTCCTGTTAGAGCTCCGGGAGAGAAGTCAGTGATTTTCCAGCCAAGTCGCATGAGAAGTAATTTCAACGATCACGTGACGTGGAAGTGAAGGGACTGGAAGCTGGCTATGGACCAAACACCGGTGCAGAGGAGCACTGATCGATACGGGGGTGAGAGACCCACTCTCTGAGGAAATTTCTCAATCTGCGCATAACGAATGAACAAATCTATGAGTTTGAGAATTGCTTGTTTTTAAAAGTTTTCTTTTTAATAAATCAGATTTACACTATATGTGTCTTTTTCCACCTACACTTCTAAATACCTCTATATACCAACCATCTGATGGGATTCCAAGCGTCTTGAATTGCGGAGACGACATAATTTCCAAGGACTTCAAGTCGGGGACATCAGGTGATGTGAAAAGTCTATTTGGGACCATAAAAGTTGTCTTTCCACTGTTATTGGCTGTCACATTAAATGGGGAATTGCATTATGAACTTGTGAGTAGAGCTCTACTTTGTATCTCTGTCCTAGAGAAGACCTGCACTTTGAAGAATGTGTTTGTCTACCTGTGACGCAACAATAAAATAATCTTTATTGGACTGTACATAATTACACATATCTCACTTGAATATAATACATTTAAATCATAATATGTAACAAAGGACAGTGTTTACACTGTATATGAAATTAAGCATACATAAACTGTATATTAGTATATATATACAGTACTCATTGTATAATGCGACTGTTCTAAAGTCCAAGTGGCTCAATGTCAAATATGAATACCCTAGTATTCTAGCAACTTTGCTCAAATATCGTTGAAGAAAAATACAGCCTCGCCGTGGACTGAAGACAAAATGCAAGCTAGGCACATCTGTATAATGCAATACCTATTATAGTTCAAAAGAGAGCGACAGTGCGTCCAACTATTGGAGCCATTTTCCTATCCCCTCCCAGTTTCCTCCCTCTTACATGTTTCCCTTGGTATCTGGTGGGCATATTTAGCACATAGTTATCACTGTTAGTACAGAGAGCAAAGTCCTTGGCGCACTATCAAGTGCATAAACCTGATAAATTAGTCCTGTTTGTTGAAGAACTAGTTGGAAAATGTCCACAGTCTGACTTCCTGGTTTTCTTCTGATGTTTGTTGATATCTAGATGGGTGAATGCAGGCCTTGAAAGGTATCTTTAAACCGGAGGTTGGTATCTGTCACCGGGTTCCCCACTGTCCCCCACTCCAGGGTGGAGCGTAGCTGCACGCATTGCTACGTGCTAGTACCAGCTGAGGAGGTTGCTGTTAGAGGTGACGACATCTGAGGTGGACCTGGCGCTCCGATTTGCGGCCGCGAGGAGGAGATACACGCAGGATCCAGTCTCCACACACACCACGGTTCAGCCCCTCATGCTTGCGGACGGCACATTGTAAATCGTGCAGTTAGATCATCTAGCATGTGAGTGCATTAAATGTTGGTCTTTTTATTGTTTTATTAAATTGTACTGTACCACACTATTGGGCCTTTTATCTTTTGTGTACCATTGGGCGGACCGGCCATCTGTGGAGCGGGAGCAACACCAGTGGGGAACCCGGTGACAGATACCAACCTCCGGTTTAAAGATACCTTTCAAGGCCTGCATTCACCCATCTAGATATCAACAAACATCAGAAGAAAACCAGGAAGTCAGACTGTGGACATTTTCCAACTAGTTCTTCAACAAACAGGACTAATTTATCAGGTTTATGCACTTGATAGTGCGCCAAGGACTTTGCTCTCTGTACTAACATTTCTGTTTACAGCTATATGGAATAGCTTGTTTATAGTCCAGCCCATTCCCATACCCTCCCCTAATCTGATGGTGTGGGGTCTATATTGTATAGTGGTTATCCATAATACGTTTAACACACTTATTATTGTCACATTATTTTTGATTCACTTGTTGTATATACCAATTCACTGTACACACAATTCACAATAGGTTGAGCGCTTGGTTGTAGTTTAGTTTCTCTTTTTCACATAGTTATCACTGTTTTTTTAATCTTGAAAAAGGTCCATGTAAGCATTGAAACGTTGATGAATTGCTTATAATTATGTAAATAAATTTGATTTTCTTCACAAGTCTACTGCAGTGCTAGATTTCTATTTTTAATTGTACACTATATCAACCAGATGTCAGGACTGATGTTCACCCGGGGCAGGATCTACTAAGTTCTACAAAAAATTGTGAGTGCTCCTTTTTTATACGTGAACAGTAATATGGACATTGTGAATACCATGGAAAACGAAACAAAAACCTATTGCGCAGTGAATAATTATCACTGCCACCTAGATGTCAAAGTAAATCTACATGTTGTTGTACAATTTGTGAAGTAGAGAACAAAGTGTGCTTCAAAACAGTGTCTGAATCAACAAATTATCAGTGTATAAAATACATTTACACTAAGATGTGTATACATGGAGATGTATATTGCACAAATATAAAAAAAGCATATACAAGTGTTACACACTATATTATATCAATTATGTGATAATATGTGAAAGTGCATAAAATATCAAATGTAATTAAAGATAATTCAAGAATTGTTCAATCATAAATTAAAAGCAGATCTACAACAGACTCCTGATAGCTTTTGTCCTGGCTTTTTCCCATATTCTTATAATAGTCCTCCTTAGATGCAGTTGGTTCAGTTTACATCAGCCTCTCTGTCAGGTGCGTATGCAAATCTCAAATGGAGGTATTCCAATCTCACTAGATAGAAGCAATGTAACCAAAGAAAAGAGAGAGTGCAAAATTACCATAGCATAATACTGTTTAATAGTAAAAAGTCATTAAAAACACAGGTGTTACACTCACTCCCTACGCTCACGCACATTTTTAACTCCTCCCTCTGCTCTGGAACCTTTCCATCCTCCTTCATACATGCAACAGTCATACCATTACTCAAAAACAGCAAGCTTGACCCTACCTGTCTTTCTAACTATCGACCTGTCTCCCTCCTGCCTTTTGCCTCTAAACTCCTTGAACGTCTTGTATTCGCTCGCTTGCTCCATTTTCTCAATACCTATTTTCTCCTAGACCCTCTACAATCTGGCTTCCGCACTGCTAACTCCACGGAAACAGCCCTCACTAAAATAACTGACGACCTCCATGCTGCCAAAGACAGAGGTCATTACACTCTGCTCATATTACTCGACCTCTCTGCAGCATTTGACACCGTGGACCACCCTCTTCTCCTTCACATTCTCCATACTCTTGGCATTCGGAACAAAGCTCTATCCTGGATCTCATCCTACCTCTCCCATCGTACTTTCAGTGTCTCTTCTGCTAATACCTCCTCCTCCTCTATTGATCTCTCTGTGGGGGTACCCCAGGGCTCTGTCCTGGGACCTCTTCTCTTTTCTCTGTATACACTCTCTCTAGGTGACCTAATAACATCTTTTGGGTTTAATTATCACCTCTATGCTGACGACACACAAATATATTTCTCAACACCCGACCTTACACCTGCTGTACAAACCAAAGCTTCTGAATGTCTCTCTGCTATATCATCCTGGATGGCCCTCCGCCGCCTTAAACTCAACATGGCTAAAACAGAGCTCCTCATACATCCTCCCAAACCTGGCCCTACTACCTCCTTCCACATTACTGTTGGAACTACGATCATTCACCCAGTAGCCCAAGCACGCTGCCTTGGGGTCACACTCGACTCCTCTCTCACATTTGCCCTTCACATTCAAAACATTTCTAAAACCTGTCGCTTTTTCCTCCGCAATATAACAAAGATATGCCCTTTCCTCTGTTGCTTGACTGCTAAAACTCTGACTCAGGCCCTCATTCTCTCCCTCTCCTGGCTTCCGATCAAATCCCGCATCTCACACGCCATTCTTCTCCTCACTTTTAAAGCTTTACACTCTTCTGCCCCTCCTTACATCTCAGCCCTAATTTCTCGTTATGCACCATCGAGACTCTTGCGTTCTTCTCAAGGATGTCTTCTTTGTACCCCCTTTGTATCTAAAGCCCTCTCCCGCCTTAAACCTTTTTCATTGACTGCCCCTCACCTCTGGAATGCCCCTCCCCTCAGTACCCGACTAGCACCCTCTCTATCCACCTTTAAGACCCACCTTAAGACACACTTGCTTAAAGAAGCATATGAATAGCACTGTGGCTATTCCGAACACATGGCACATAAAGCTTGGCCCCCTGCAGATGCACTTACCAGAACTCCCTCCTACTGTCTCTGTACGTTTTCCCTACCTACCAATTAGACTGTAAGCTCCTCGGAGAAGGGACTTCTCTTCCTTAATGTCTAAAGCACTTATTCCCATGATCTGTTATTTATATTATCTGTTATTTATTGGATTAACACATGTATTACTGCTGTGAAGCGCTATATAAATAAAGACATACAATACAATATATCTTAAATGGAGATTTTGTTTTTTTGTGATTTTTAAAAATGAATTATATGGCATTTACTGTGCAGTTATTTAATTATATATCTGATTCTTTTCATTTCATTTTTTTTGTTTGTATTAGATATACTCTTGTATTTGCTTTATATTCACTCTGCACAATTTTATTGTTATATACAAAGAGTTAATGTGACACAAGCAAATCTCCAACTGTTACCAATCAGGCCATTTAGCTAGATCTTATTTGATTGGATCGTTTAAATATATCTACTAATGAATTACATCTAAGATCCATCCCCTGATGAAATCACGTAATGTGAAGAAACGCGTAGGGTGTATGTCGCGTTGCTAGTGTGGTTACTCACCTTGGCATCCTGGACTCATAGACGCTATCGGCTGCAATTGCATGCAGTACACAGCTCTGCCCGGAACCTAATATACGCCAGTTGTGTTGCCGGAGGACATCAAGAGAAACTGTGTCGCTCCCGGAGGACATCAAGAGAAACTGTGTCGCTCCCTGAGTTCCTGCTGGACGGAGACCCAGAGGAGCATTGCAATTTCATGCGGTGAAGTGATCGAGTGAGCTGAGTAGCTGAGTCCTCGTTTGGTGCATGAGTATACCTCATAACATGCTATTTTAACTTTGTTGTTTGTGAGTTTGCATATTGTTGGAATTTTAAGGGATATTAAATGTGTATTTTTTTGGACTTATTGCATTAGGATCGGACGCTTTCTTTTTGTGTTTTTTGTACATATATATATATAGAAAAAAGGAAAGAGAAAGAAACAGGCGCACACCTAGTGCATTACCACAATAAAAATGTATTGAATGAACATAAAATCTAACAAATGCCCACTCACAAAAGTACAGCAAATATAGGCTGTATGAGATAGGCTCTCATGTGCCATGCAGCTCAATCGCCAGCGTCCGTCCGCAATCAATGGCGTCGTCACGTGGATCAACTCCACGCCAAAGTTCTACAGTCAACCTGCAACAGTGCTTGTGGGCAAATGGCGGCCAGAATCTAGCCACGCCCACAAGCACTGTTGCAGGTTGACTGTAGAACATTGGCTCCCGTGTGCTGCTCTCCCGGCTTATAACCTCATACATTTGCTATACTGGAGGTGTCTGTTTCCTGGAGGGACCAATACGATGGTACACTGAAGGCGAAGGACCCCTCTTCCGGTTCCGGTTTCACGGAGTTGATCCACGTGACGACGCCATTGATTGCGGACGGACGCTGGCGATTGAGCTGCATGGCACATGAGAGCCTATCTCATACACGCCTATATTTGCTGTACTTTTGTGAGTGGGCATTTGTCAGATTTTATGTTCATTCAATACATTTTTATTGTGGTAATGCACTAGGTGTGCGCCTGTTTCTTTCTCTTTCCTTTTTTCTAGATATCATTAGGGACAGGTGATCCCTTTGAAACGGACTGCAAGAAACCAAAGACATTGTCACTGGAACAGGACTTTATGTATTGAAGGTTTTTTTATTACATTTTTATATATTTTTTGACAATTTTTTCTATTTTTTACTTATTAAATATATTTCTTAGATTTTTATTTTTTCTTTAGGGTTTATTGTCAGGAGATTGTATTACTATTGTATTTTTAAAGTTCTATCATAGTGTATCAGCCTACTCTAGCTGCCCCTTCAAGCCTATCCAATTAGATACTGTCTCTCCTATTAATATCTATAATTAACTGGGTTATTTAGCGGCGCTACTTCATATTGTTTTTTTGTTGTTATATATATATATATATATATATATATATATATATATATATATATATATATATATATATATATATATATTTAACACAAAGAAAGCCTGCAACAGACCATAAATGACAAGTGCTTAAACCAGTCAAATAAAGTGTAAAAGTCAACACTACTGGCGGTGCTAGGGATAATAAATATGTGGCAACAGAAACAAAGAACAAAAAGAATCCCAAAATAGCACTCTAGCATACAAAAATATCAACTGTATATGTAGTCGCTGTTAATGTGACGTATGCATAATCAGATCGGTGAGTCAGCTGGAAGCAGCAAGGCTGATAAGTGGGCTTCTTAACTCCTCCCCATGGGAGGAATAATCAGAACAGGTATAAGATTGAATACCTAAATACAAAATAAAATAAAATAAAAGCGCACATGAATTAATTAAAAAGGAGGACATCTGATAGAGTGGAATAGCCATAAGAAACAATCACAAGTCAAGCAATTATTATATTAAGATGTTAATCATAGTAAAATAAAATACCTTTATACAAAAAAACGCTAAACTAAGTATCAAAAACTAAATGCTGTCTCACAAGGATATCAAAAAGGAAAACAAAGTCTCCCTTTAGTTCAGACATGAATTAATTTCAAAGGAGACAAAAGCAAATATAAGGATATTAGTACTTCCCAAGATCTAACAATACAGGTCAGTGTGTATAAAAGACATGTTAATAAAAGGAAAAAGAAACAGTAATGCATTAAAAATGCATGACATGCAAAAAAAGCAAAAAAATGCCTAAGAGACGAGTGTGTCACTAAATTGTCACAAGAACATCGCATACCCCATATACTCATTCAAACCCAAGGGTAGCAATGTTCCTAGTTTGACAATCCAGCGACACTCGGGTTGCAAAAGTAGTCGTTCCGAGTCACCACCCCTAATGCCCAAAGACACCTGGTCGATAGCAAAGACCTTTAGTAAGCTAATGTTTGAATTGTGCTTAACTCTAAAGTGTCTAGCTACTGTGGTTAATTTGCGGCTGCACTTGAAATCCCGATCACTATTTTTGATGTTACAGACGTGTTCTAACATGCGGAATCTCAATTCTCTAGTGGTCATGCCAATGTAAATCATTGAACATGAGCACATGAGGTAATAGATGACCGCCTTTGATTTGCAGTTTAATTTATATCTGATCTCGAACCTTGTAAGTCCTTTCGAATCAAAAAATTCCACACTGGCCTGCATATGATGGGAGGCTGAGCAGGAGCGACAAGGTGTAAAACCTTTACATGTATCCCTTGTACGGAAAGTGGAAGATCTGTGGGGGTATAATGGCTACTAACCAATTTATCACCCAAATTGGGTGCCCTGTGACTGACAAGATTTACTCTCTCACCTAAAACTTGTTTTAATTCCTGGTCAGAGGTGAGGACATGCCAGTGTCTTTATATTTTTACCAGTTACGATTGTACGTTCCTATAAAACAGATGGTTTTGTCAGCTGTATCTTGTTTGTCCTCCACCCCATCTATCAAAAGTGAGATGCGAGATCTAGCTTTAGATCTTCCCTTACCAATTACGGATCTACTATAACCCTGATCCCGGAAACGCATGGCCATCTCATTGGCTCTAATGTTGAAAGTCTGCTCATGCGAACAGTTTCTTTTAAGGCGCAAGAATTCACCCACCGGCACACTCTGAATTTGTTGTGCCGGATGGGCACTGGAGGCATGCAGTATCGAATTGGTTGATGTACTCTTCCAATGAATATCAGTACTGATACTGCCATCCAGATCAATGTTAATTCTTACGTCTAAAAAATCAACATAATCAAGGCCAATGGAACTAGTTAGCTAGATGTTAAATCTGTTGTGGTTGAGGCCCCTGATGAATGCCTTGAGAGCCAGAGGTGACCCATCCCAGATGATGAAGACGTCATCTATGAACCTCAACCACAATAGAACGTGCTTAATTCCAGGATTAGATTCCTCCTGAAACACGACCTCCCTTTCCCAAAATCCGAGAAACAGATTGGCATATGAGGGCGCACATGTGGCGCCAATTGCCGTTCCCCTAATCTGCAAATAAAATTGACTTTTAAATACAAAATAATAGTGTGTTAAAATAAATTTTAATAATTGCAACAGAAATTCAACCAAATCTGGATCCAGGTTGTCACTGGTAAGGTGAGTAAAAAAGCGAGTGACGCCGCGGTCACGACTCCTCTAAACAGCCAAACGCATGTAGAAAAATAAAAAACTTTATTGATCAAACAAGTGAACAACAGCCATAGTCAACCTCAGAGGTTGACTATGGCTGTTGTTCACTTGTTTGATCAATAAAGTTTTTTATTTTTCTACATGCGTTTGGCTGTTTAGAGGAGTCGGGACCGCGGCGTTACTCGCATTTTTACTCACATCTTCCATTTCCGGCTGGAGCACACGAGGACATCACCACACAGCAGACCGCTGGGCAACTTTCAAACCAGCATTTTGGCAGATCACAAAGGAGTCGTGAGTACTGACCGCTGGGTTTATTCCGGGACACAGGGCGAGGGTGAGGTGTCCTGCTACCGGTTCATTAGGGACTTATTTTCAGGCATTTCCCTGGACGTGCCCGCTGGTATTTCTCCCGGTCTAGCCCCCCCGCCCTGTCTTAGTCTGCATGGCTATATCCTGGTTGCCTATTGTCTTTATAATTTCATGGATGTCTACCTCTTGCTACCACGGACTTGCATAAACAGACCACCATGGTTTTGGTAGCCACGGTATTCCAAGGGGTTTACCCCCCTATATTCTGTCACTGGTAAGGAAATACTGTGCTGCCCGTATCCCATCACTATGATGTATGCTAGTGTAGAGACTTTCAACATCACAGGTGGCCAGCATGGTACCACCCTCCAAAGCAACCTGGTCCAGTCTAAGTAACAAATCAGTTGTATCCCTTAAATGAGAGGGAAGTATTTCAACAAAAGGTCTAAAAAAGTGATCTACAGTAGGAAACGGCAAATGGGCTCACACAGCCCTCCTATGCCAGATACAATCGGACGCCCCGGTGGACGTGTAGCGTCCTTATGTACTTTTGGTAACAAGTAGAGTGTAGGGACTACAGGATGTTTAGAAATAAGTCCATCACTCTGTTTACTGGTAATTATCCCTTGTGCTACTGCATCTTTAATAATGCTATCCAAACAAGTTTTAAACTTGACCGTAGGGTCGTTGGGGAGTTGTTCATCGCAGTCTTTATCCCTTAGTTGGTGAAAAGCCTCCCTTTCATACATGACTTTGGGCCATAAGACTACATTCCCCCATTTATCCCAAGGTTTAATAACCAGATCGGTCATATCTCTAAGTTGTTGGATAGCTAAATATTCACCTTTATTCAAATTGGAAGATCCTCTAGTAGTGGTGACTGATGTAAATTCTTTCGTTACCAGTGATGCAAACACTTCAACCTGAGAACATGTCTGCAGTGGAGGACAAAATACAGATTTTTTATTAACTGGCGGAAATATAGCAGAGATCCCACCTACAGCAGACCATCCCGTAGCCTCACTGAACTGTACCTCCATATCTTCAATTAGTCTGAGTTTTTGGCTTGTTCAAAAGGGCTCAGTCTGTGATTGTGATTCATGGTCCATGACCAATTTATTATTTGAATAAAATTTATGAAGCAATAATTTTCGGCAGAACATGTTGAGGTCTTTAATCCAATCAAACCTGTCTGCCGAAAAAGAGGGGGAGAATGATAAACCCAATTTTAAAACTGAGGGTTGATCCACAGTTAAGTCCACATTGGCAAAATTAATGATCGCAAATTCATTCATTTTTTAGTGTAACACTCCTTGAAAAAGGGCAGTCTATGCCCGAAACGCGTGGGAGGAGGTTCCCCTATTTTTGTATGTCCTGAGTGTCCCCCCTTTTTTTTATGTAATTCAATAAAGCATTTCATTTTTTTAAATTCCTCTGGTGAGTCCCAGTACCTTGGAGCGGCTGCTGCATCGATCTTTTACTTTTTCCCTTGGTATGAGATGCTGCTCAAGATAACGCTCTAAAGAAGTACGGTTCCACCATGTTCTTGTTTGCTTTTGTAAATTTAAGTTTTTTTTAATTGGGCCGCTTGTGTATTAACAATAAGAACATCACAATCTACTCCTAATGAACCCTGTGTGCAAAATATTAAATAAGCGTTGCTGATCCAGCTTTTCTCACTCACTGAAAATCCATAAATTACACAAAATAACAAAAAAAAGGGTTGTGCAAGGCAAGGAATCCACAATAAAGTGGTAGAAAATATGAAACATAAAGAAAGCCTGCAACAGACCATAAATGACAAGTGCTAAAAACAGTCAAATAAAGTGTAAAAGTCAACACTGCTGGCGGTGCTAGGGATAATAAATATGTGGCAACTGAAACAAAGAACAAAAAGAATCCCAAAATAGCACTCTAGCATACAAAAATATCAACATTTTATTAAGACACATTAAACAAATAATAATAAAAAGGTCA